>NC_061508.1:214116348-214172350 GCF_022539505.1 Lolium rigidum | reverse complement strand
TTTTTTTAATCTTAGGCGATATGTTTTTATTATTATTTTACGGGAATGGTGTTTTGGCACATGGGAGCATATGCTCCCTTTATTTTGAAATGCATGTTACATATATTTTGAAATTTCAAAAAATTGAAACGAAAAATTCGAACGTAAATCTTCACGTGCTACACGCTCACAAAGTTGTTTCATAAAAATCCGACTTGTCGTGTGACGTGTGTAAAAAAGACAAAATTCAATGCTGAAAATAAGGCTTTTCAGGAGATAAATTTTCTCTTTTTTACACAGACCACAAAACATATTGGTTCCTAACGAAACTTGATGAACTTACGTATATTGTGGAGATGTACATGTAGAATTTTTTGTCAAAATTTTTCGACATTTCGAAATATAACTTTTTGATAGAGGGAGCATATGCACCCGGGAGCCGAATTGAATTTCCGGTTACAGAAGAATCATAGTTTTCGCGAATCATAGTACTGACACGCATGAACTGGCCAACACAGAGTTCTTGATCATCCGATCAGGTGGTAGTGTTTTGTACACAGGTGATATATCTATTCATGGAAAACCACGGCATTGCAGAGGTTGGAGGAGTGCAGAATGTCGTCATCTCCTTATATGGAATCCAAAGCCGATGATCTTACATCTTCTCCGTAGAGGTGCAGTTTCTTCTTTGAAGAAAGAATTAGGCTGCTGCAGTTACAGTCATAACATCCATATGTTGAATTGTATGATGAACAAATACAAAGCGAACACAAAGGAAATTGTAGGGTATAAGCTATGGTAATGGATAATCTTAGGGTTTCTTGCTTGTGCTATGTAAGCAAATGTGGTAGCTGTAGTAATGGCAAAAAATTGTGTTGTCTGCCCCTTCAATTATGCAATGTTTATGATCAATTTGAATATGGATCTTAAGAAAGTGAAAAATGGTTTACCGATGGATCAAGGAGAGGTAGTACAGCAACCACACGAGAGATTTTGAATCCATTCCCAGTTCTGTTAGTGTTGTCTTTGTCCTCAGGGGCCTTGTCCTGTGTGCTAGCGTTTACCTGCCACTGCAGTGGTTGATAGGTTAGTTTACTAGGATGTATTGGATGAGAGGCAAAAGTAGTTAATTGTAGTTTTCAGTAAGTGCATTGTTGTGACCTGTAGGAGTACTGGAGCCTGTGTCGGATATAGCCTGACAGTCATGAATGGTGCAACATACATTCGGTGAATAAATGGAATATTTAGATGTGGAATTAAGTAAAAGTACACACACAAATAGAGAGCAAGCAAATGGTCTCCTGGTGTACTTCCAATCATTTGATTTTGTCTTCTTTTTGCATCTCATGTTGACTATCTTAATAGCTACCAACATATTGTCAGCAGCTCTCCAAAGGAAAGACCAAGATATTGTGAATGCCATGAGTTGTGTCAAGTCAACTAGACGTCATTTGGTTGATCTTAGAGAAAATGGGTGGGACTCCGTTCTATGTGATGTGCATGCATTTTGTGAGAAACATGATATTATCATGTTAGAAATGGAAGAAGCATATATCAATCCCAAGAAGAAATGACAGAATACTGGAATTATCAATCAACACCACTATCAGGTTGATTGTTTCAATGGTGTTATTGATTGGTTAGTGCAAGAGTTTGATAGCCGTTTCAGTGAGACGTCCTCCAACTTGCTTATATGGTCAGCCGCTTTGAGTCCGAGAGACTCGTTTCATGATTTTCATTTGGAGAATTTGATGAGCCTCACCAAACTTTATCCTAGTGATTTTGACTATGGAGAACTAAGGGATTTAAGACATCATCTTTGCCTCTACATTGCTGATGTGGGTGCAGATGACAGATTCTCCAACATACAAGGTATTGGTGATCTTTCTAAAACAATGGTGGATACGAGGAAGCATATTTGCTAACCTTTGGTTTATCGGCTTTTGAATCTAGTACTTGTGTTGCCTGTTGCCACTGCTACGGTTGAGAGGTGCTTCTCGGCGATGAAGCTCGTGAAAACTTATTTACGTAATCGCCTCAATGATGATAGTTTGAGTGACAATGTCATCTGCTGTGTGGAGAAAGAAGAAATGAAGAAAGTCACCAACGATCAAGTCGTTGATCGATTCATGAAAACAAGAAATCGTAAATATTAAAAGGTAATATTCTCTACCTTAAAATAATTATAGTTGGTTATTTTATTTTGGTTGATAACTTGGTGCTTCTCTACCTTGAATTTGCAATGCTAATTTACAGGTTTCGGAGATTCAAGGTCGGAAGTTGTCTTTCTCTGGTATCGACTTTCTTCTGTGAGTCTCATCATCAATTTATTATTAGTTTTGTCCATTTCGGCAAACACTTGACCATGCCTATTTGTGAGCATACAGCGTGTCCTTCGTTTTGTTGGATTCTTTATGCTAAGACTCTTTAAATGCAACGTTATAAGTGAACTTTTGAAAAAAAAAATCATATTTCTTTATGTCAATGTAAGACTTGTGTACCTGGGTAAATTTTCCCTAGCTTCGCCCCTGCTAGTTGCCCAGGTTTATGTGGCGACGTGTTGCTTGAACGGTGCTAAGCTTGTTGAACCCGAAAACATTTGTCTTCCTGGGAACTTTTTTTTTTAACCATTCAGGAGAACTCAATGTTAAAAAATAGATAGAAGAAAAACAGCCCAAAGGCAAGAGTACACGACCAACACGTATCCAATAGAGAAGGCAGGTTCACAAAATGCAACTAGCAAAACTGCTAGAAATAAGACTGACCTACTCAAAGGAGAAAACAACCTGAAAACAGGAATTTAACTAGCCTGTATCTACAACCTGCAACTAGCTTGTATCCACGGCCATGGAGATACTGGAACGACCTCGGCTAGCCAACGCCCACTGGATTGCCTCCGTTTTAATCTGCGAGATGATTTGTTGCATGCTTTTGTGCTCGTTTCTGAAGACCCGTCTGTTTCGTTCGTGCCAGATACTCCAGGACGTGAGCATCACTAAAGTATTGAATTTACTCTTGTCCGGGTTCTGAAGATTGCTGCTCGCATGAAGCCACCACGACCTGAGATTCAGATTAGTCGAAGGAGCAACTTGGCTAAGCCCCGCCCAGTTCAGAATTGAACCCCAAATAATACCGACGACCGCACAACCTAGGAACAGATGTTGGACGTTCTCCTCTTCAGTTTTACAAAACACACAGTTATCGTTATGTGGAAACCCTCCTTTTTCGAGTCTGTCAGCTGTCCAAATTCTCCCCCTGATGAACAACCATGCCGCAACTTTGCATCGAAGAGGCGCCCACGATTTCCAGATCGCATTAGCCAAGACAAAAAAAAAACTGAACAGGCAAAATGCGCACTGTAGACTGATTTTGCTGTGTACTCCCCCCTTTTGCTTCCCAGAGCCAAGTCCAATTATTTTCAACATCTTGTCGTAGATGAAAGTTTCTAATCTCTTCATAAATGGCTAGGATTTGTGAGAAAGCCTGGATTGTAAGTGGTTTGTTGATGTCATCCACCCATCTGTCATTCCGAATAGCATCCGCAACCGTTCTCTTGGCTTTAATGTTTGGATGGATCATCTTGTAAATGGCAGGTGCTATTTGTTCGATCGTCATCCCATTTAGCCATTTGTACAACCAGAAGAAGCACTTCTCTCCATTACCAACTTCAATCCTTTCCACCGCGTTGAAGATTCCTCTAACCTGCTCGTCCATGGGGGAAGCAAGCTCACGCCATGGCTTTCTTGCCTCTGTTCTGAGATTCCAAGCCCACCTAACTCGCAATGCAACGCTCATTATCTCAAGGTTCAGTACTCCTAAACCTCCCATAGTTCCTCCCATAGTTTTCGGATGGCAAATTGTAGGCCAATTGACGAGGCACTGCCCTCCGCTCACAGCATCGGTTCCCTTCCACAAAAAACCTCTTCTGATCTTGTCAATTGCTTTAAAATCCCATTGCGCTTAGAACTGATTGAACAAGAATCAATCTCCCACCTTGGGTGAGCATTAAAGTTCTCCACGAAGCCAATCTGCGCCTGATCTTGTCAATTAGAACTTGGAAGTCCTCTTTCCTCACCTTTTTGTGATGAAGTGGAAGACCAAGGTAAGGTATCGGCATCTCTGCAATTTTGCAGTTAAGGATGGTACATATTTCCTCTCCGAGCTCACGACTGCCAAAAATCTGAGAGATGGAGCTCTTGGACATGTCACACCTGAGGCCCGAAGCCCCTCCAAACATGTCCAACAAACGCCTAGCAGCTTCTGCTTCAGAGGTCAAGGCTTGAAGAAAAATGATCACATCGTCGGCATAAACCGAGAGGCGTTGGGGTATTTCACGGCCGGATGGAAAAGGTGATATGATGCCTAAAGCTTCAGCCTTTGCAAACAAAAGGATGATGGTAGAGACTCGGGGTCTACCAGGCCGGGGACGTAGGTTGTAGGGGTGGAAGTGCACGGATCGCGGAGGAGGAAGGCGGCGCCGGCGGCCAGCCGCCGTCGTGAGGGAGAGGGAGGGCGGCGCACGGAGGAGAGGTGGTGGCTAGGGTTTGGAACGCCAACTCCTCAGGGAGTTGGCAATAATAGATTGATTATTGCTTGTCCTTTCACGTAGCTATTACAGAGATATATATAGGCTAATGACCTAAAGATAAATGGGCTAAGCCCCTAATTTAGGCCCACTAATGGGCTTCTTCCTGCTATAAGATAAACCGGTCATAACATCTCTCCCCGCCTTCACAAACAGCTCGTCCTCGAGCTGAACATCTGGAAACTGCTGGCGGAAGTCCTCGAGCTTCTCCCAAGTGGCCTCCTCTTCTGGCAGACCGGCCCATTGCACCAGAACATGCCAAACGCCGCGACGCTGCTGCGCCTGTATCACCGTCGCCACTTTGGCTGGAGCTGGCAGAAGACGTCTGGCAGAAGACGTCCATCTGCAGTAGGGGGAAGGTCCGGCGTCACTGCCGGCGGGTCCCCGTGGTAGGCCTTGAGTAGGCCGACATGGAAGACGTCATGTAGGCGCGATGCAGCCGGCAGCTCCAAGTGGTATGCGAGTGTGCCAACTCGTTCCAACACTCGAAAAGGACCGGCGTAGCGGGGTCCCAACTTGCGCTTGGAGCGTGGGTCCAGGGACTGCGTGGTCCTGTGAAGGAGGCGCAGCCAAACCCAATCCCCCACCGCGAACTCTGCCTCGCGGTGATGAGCATCATAGTACTTCTGGGCCAGCTGCTGTGCTTGGAGAAGACGCTGACGCGCCTCAGTCAGGATCTCATCGCGGGTGCGAAGCAGGTCACCCGCCATCTCAGTTTGAGCCGTGCCCAGCTCATACGGAAGTATCGCCGGCAGCGTTCGCCCGTAGACCACCTCAAAAGGCGTGGCATGCAGGACGGAGTGATAGGAGGTGTTGTGCCGTGCTCATGCGGAGCTTCACGCCTGCCATCCGAAAAAGATCCCGCCAGACGTGACCAGTAAACACAGGATCACGATCGCCGACGATGGATGAAGGAAATCCATGGAGGCGGACGATGCCGTCGAAGAAGTCCCGTGCCACATACGCGGCTGAATATGGGTGGACGAGGGTGATGAAGTGCGCGTACTTGGAGAAGCGGTCGACCACCGTGAGGATGACGGACTTGCCGCCCACCTTGGGAAGGCCATCGATGAAGTCCATGGAGACATCCGCCCACACCTGGGAGGGTACGTCCAGCGGCTGCAGCATGCCCGCTGGTCGCAGCGTCTCCGTCTTGTTCCACTGGCACGTCACGCATGACCACACCCAGTCACGAACGAGCGCACCATCCCCGTGGATGTAGAAATTAGCGCGAAGGCGATGGAGGGTCTTCTGCACGCCCTCATGGCCGGCGGAGTGTGCCAGCGACAATACCTGTTGGCGCAGGTCGCCGTGGGCAGGCACGAAGATGCGGCGTCCGTGTAGCAGGAGCCCGTCATCAAAGCGCCAAGGCGCCCCCAAGTCGATGTCGGCGAGGCGCCCGCGGAGTGTCTGGGCGTCCGCGGCCGTGGTTGTCGCACGGCGGACGTCGTCGATGAAGGTGAAGGACGGTCCATAACGGATGCACAGGACGGTGCCCGCCGTGGTAACGTCGTCTGCAACATCCTCTGTGTCGCGGCGGGATAGGGCGTCGGCAACCGTGTTGAGACGGCCGGGCCGGTACTCCACGGTGAAGTCGAAGCCGAAGAGCTTGCTGATCCACTGGTGCTGCGGAACTGTGGAGAGGCGCTGGTCCAGCAAGAACTTGAGGCTGTAGTGGTCTGTGCGCACCCTGAACGACCGGCCCCAGAGGTAAGGGCGCCGGTGGCGCACAGCTCGGACCAGCCCGATCAGCTCGCGCTCGTATGCCGCAAGCTTGTGGTGGCGAGGAGCGAAGGGTCGGCTGAAGAAGGCCAGCGGCCCCTCGCCCTGGTGGAGGACGGCGCCGAAGCCAATGCCAGAGGCGTCGCAGTCCACCACGAATGGCATGTCGAAGTCCGGCATCTGGAGGACGGGTCCTGTCGTGAGGGCCTGCTGAAGGGCCTCGAAGGCCGTAGTCGCCTCCTCGTCCCAGGAGAAGGCGTCATGTCGAAGTAGACGCGTCTGTGGCGCGGCGATGAGGCCTAAGTCCCGGACGTACTTCCGGTAGTACCCGGCGAGGCCCAAGATGCCGCGAAGAGCCCGCGGAGACCGCGGGATCGGCCACGCGGCGACGGCGGCGACCTTATCGGCGTCCATCGCGACACCGTCCGCCGAGATGACGTGGCCTAAGTATGCGGCGGAGGTCGTGCCAAACGAGCACTTCGAGCGCTTGAGGTGGAGACGATGCGCTCGAAGCTCGTTGAAGATGATGGCCACGTGTTGTAGGTGCTCCGCCCACGATGCACTGTATATAAGAATATCATCAAAGAAAACAAGCACAAAGCGGCGTAAGTAGGGGCTGAGCACGTCGTTCATCAAGGCCTGGAAAGTCGCCGGCGCATTGGAGAGGCCGAAAGGCATCACCAAAAACTCGAAGTGGCCATGATGAGTCCGGAACGCCGTCTTCTCGATGTCGTCCGCATGCATCCGCACCTGGTGATAGCCTGAGCGCAGGTCAAGCTTGGTGAAGAAGCGCGCGCCGTGTAGCTCGTCCAAGAGTTCATCCACGACGGGGATGGGGAACTTGTCCTTGGACGTCAGGGTGTTGAGGGCGCGATAGTCGATGCAGAAGCGCCAGGTGCCATCGGTCTTGCGCACAAGGAGTACCGGGGCGGAGAATGGCGACGTCGAAATCCGGATAATGCCCTGCGCGAGCATGACCGCCGCCTGGCGTTCGAGCTCATCCTTCTGCAACTGTGGGTAGCGGTACGGGCGCACGGCGACAGGGGCCGTGTCGGGCAGCAGGTGGATGCGGTGGTCGCAGGGCCGCGCCGGTGGGAGGCCCTGTGGCTCATCGAAGACGTCGCTGTGCTGCAGGAGATCGGCCAGGAGGGGGTGCGCCTTGTCGAGAGCTGCCGCCATCAGCTGAAGCTGGGGCGTCGTAGGTGTGATAGACCAAAAAAAGATCTTCTTCATCCCGGCTTCGAGCTCTAGCTAGCGTCTCTTCGCAATCTTCTTGCCCTTTCGGTTGTTGGCGGTTGAATACTTTATGCCGGCCACCTTGAGATTTCTTCGCGTGAACGGACAACCTTTAGAGGGTAGGGAGGTCTTCCTTCTTACTTTACTAGTAGTAGGCATGTCGAAGTGCTGTCGAATTCCTCCTCAATCTTCGGGTCACCGTTCTTGTCCAAGTCTTCCTCGTTGGCGTCTCCTTGCATTCTTATGATGCTCCTCTTGCCCCTCCTCACGACAACACGGCTAGGCCTCGACGGATCGGTGATGAAGAAGCATTGGTCAACTTGGCTACCGAGTACCCATGGCTCATTTTTCGCGGATGCGTTCTTCGATTTTGCATCGGGTATAACCATGGTGGTGAAATATCGGCCTTCTTTTTCGACCTTCTTGGCCCATCTCACACGAAACATTGGCACCGTCTCTCCACGATAAGTGAGCTCCCATATCTCCTCGATCCTTCCAAAAAATCTTTCCTTGACATTAGTCTCGTCATCGGCGTATGACATCATAGTTACTCCTGAGTTTTGATTTTCATTATTTCTGTCCTTTTCCTCGGTGCAGAATCTGTAACCGTTGATGTCGTACTCCTGATAGGTCCTTACGTTATGCTCAGGGCCCTGTGATAAGGTGTATATGAGTTTTTCATCTTCGGTAGAAGGCCTTTTTCTCTGTGCTTCAACCAGTTGAGTTTGCTTGAACCAACGCGTGAAGCTGGAGTTGTGCTCTTTGGTTACGTCACCCATCTTCCTCGGCCGGCCCATATCGATGTAATTCTGCTCGATCATGCTTTTGTGCTCTTGCACGAAAGGTTCGATCAGTTTTAAGTGTTGTAGCGCGACCCGGTGAGCCCGTCAAAGTCGTCGCGTCGATTGGCAATGCCGACATGGACTGAGCGGTAGCCCTCGCGGTGACCGGCTGCGGCCCAGCCTGCCGAGGTGCGTCTCGGGGGTAGACCAACATGATCCTCGTCGTCCTCGGTGCTTAGATAATTCCGGCGGAAGGAGATGCACTCGTAGGTTAGAAACCCCTTGGCCATGCTTGCGTCCGGACGGGCCCTATTGCGAACGTATCCTTTCATGACACCGTTACGCCTTTCGAAAGGCATCATGTTGTGGAGGAACGTCGGGCCGAGCTGCTTGATGTTTTCAACGACATGGAGAAGGAGATGGACGCATATATCACAGAATGCGGGCGGAAAGTAAATCTCGAGCTCACATAGTATCACCACGATCTCATCCTGTAGCATCTTGAGCTGCCTCACGCTGATCGGCTTCCTGGTGATAACGTCAAAAAAGTTGCAAAGGCCAAACAGCGTATCACGGACGTTCTCGTCCATTATGCCTCGGATCGCAACGGGAAGTATCTGCGTCATGAGCACGTGGCAATCGTGAGACTTCATCCCGGTGAACCTCTTCTTCGCTACGTCCAGATATCGAGGCTCTCGGTAACGTTCTTCGTAATGTGCATGACATCGAGGCTATGGGGCGTGTGGAGGACCTTCCAGTACTCCAAGTTGTGGAAAACAGACCTCGCTTTCCATACACCGAGCAGCGGCTCTGCCTTTGGTCGCTTCTTTCCCGGCGCTGGGCACTCCTTCCAATTTTCCAGAAGATCATCGATTTCTGCACCGCTCCTCGGGCGTGGGGGTCCATCGGGCTCATCTTTACCATTGAACAGGTCACCGCGTTTTCTCCACGGGTGATCCAAGCGAAGCCACCTTCGAGCACCTAGGTACACGGTTTTCGAGGACCCTGGATCCCTTGGTAGCTGTAGATGCGGGGTCTCGTCCATGCACTTCACACAGCCGTTGAACCCGTGGCCGACCTGGGCAGATACATATGCGTAACCAGGATAGTCCGTGACCGTCGTGATCAACGCGGCTCTCATATCGAAATAAGTTCTAGTGTAGGCGTCCCACGTACGGGGTGGCGTCTTCCACAATGTGTCTAACTCCTCTTTCAGCAGCCCGAGATACAAATGCATGTCGACACCTGGTTGTTTCGGCCCCTGAATGAGAATACTCAGGTGTATGTACCTTTGCTTGGTGCACAACCAGGGGGTAGGTTGTAAGGCCATACAAACACAGGCCAGGTGCTATGCGTGCTACTCTGGTTGCCGAACGGATTGAGTCCATCAGTGCTCATACCCAGCCCGATGTTCCTTGCGTCGCCCCCGAACGTAGCAGGGAAGGCGATGTCCAGTGCTTCCCACTGTCCGGCGTCCGAAGGGTGTGTCGGCACATAGCCCATCTCCGGATCTTCTTCGGGCTTCTGCCTTTCCGCGTGCCATTGCATGATCTTTGCTTCCTTAGGGTCCACGAAATACCGCTGCAGACGGGGAGTGATAGGAAAGTACCATACCACTTTTCGAGGTACCTTCTTGTTCCCAACCTTGTACCGTCCGTGACCGCACACCGGACATGTGGTTCTGTCCTTGTACTCGCACCTATAAATCACACAATCATTAATGCAGGCGTGGTATTTTTCGTGCGGTAGGTCAAGGGGGCACACGACTTTCTTGGCCTCCTCGATACTACTTGGCAATGTGTTCCCCTCCGGGAGACGATCGTGCCAGAATTTCAAGTTCTTGCTGAAGCTCGGAATCGGTCCACTTGTTCTGCGTCTTCATCCGCAGGTAATCAAGCGTTACATGCAAGCGCGTATCCTGCGGACGGCACCCAGGAAAGATCGGAGTCATCCCGTCTTTCTCCATTTGCGACAACTTGGCTCTCTCTCTAGCTGCAACTCTATCGTTGCTCGTCTCCTGGAGGAGCAGATCTTGAACATGAGAGTCCCGCAAGGCCGAAATTAGCGGGGTCGCGCCGGAATCTTCTTCTTCTTCATGATGATCTTCTCCGCCGGCATCTTCTTCTTCATGATGATCTTCTCCGCCGACTTCTTCTTCATGATGATAGTCCCCGTCGACATGATGATAGTCTTCTTCATGATGATAGTCATGTCGCTCGACATGGTCTTCATGCGCACCATTTGATGGGGCCGGCCGCGCCTGGTTGTCTTGCATGAAACCGCGCCTCAGAAGGTGCTCCTCCAGTTGTTCGGAATCAGGGTTGATCCAGCGCTCGAGTTTGCATGATCGACATGGACATCTTATCTGGCGCCTATTGTTCCGAATCATGTCCTCCTTCGCGTCTATCTTGTATCTAGAGATTCGAGCGGAACTCATCGAGAGTACCATGCTTGCCTGCAAATGGTATACATATAACAGGAAATTAGAACCGCAACACATGCACACACATGCAAGGGCCGTACCTCTCCTCAAGGTATTACATGCAGCGGAAAAATTCGGCATGACCTCTCCTCAAAGTAGGACATATGGGTAGTGCAAAAATTTGCCAAAACGGAAATGAATCAACATTTCGGCAAACATCCGTGCACCACACCGGCACACACACACAAGCGCTTCACCTGCAACAAGCATCCATACACGCAACAAGCATCCATACACACGACGGCCACACAAGATCTACAAGCATATGCATGTCTCCTCCAAGCATATGTATGTCTCCTCCAACTACTCACATTGTAGATTCAATACCGAGACGAGACCGCGATCGATGAGTTCGAGAGGAGGAGAGAGTATGGAGAGCCTTCTCCTCAACTCCAATTATGTATCAACCAAAGTAAGTGCAATAAATACCCAAGCAAGTGAAAAGTAGAGCCAAAATGGTATGAGAGAGAAGGGGGACGAGCTAGATGGAGGAAGAAGAATGGCTTGTGTAGTGTGGTAGGTGGGAGATTGGCTCACTTTTGTATATCTGGTTCGCTAATTCTGTGGCGCACCGAGCACAGTGCGCCACAGAATACCTTATTTCTGTGGCGCACCGAGCACAGTGCGCTACAGAATAGCTTATTTTTGTGGCGCACAGTGTGCGTGCGCCACAGAATAAAGAATTTCTTTGGCGCACTGGTGTGAGTGCGCCATAGAAATAGTAAAACCAATGATTGGGGGTGATAGGTTGTGGGCCCCACCAAGTTTTTGTGGCGCACGGTTCCCTGGTGCGCCACAAAATTAAGCTATTTCTGTGGCGCACCTCTCCTGGTGCGCCACAAAATAAATTTTTGTGGCGCATTTTTAATGGTGCGCCACAGAACTAAGCTCCGCCTATAAGGGTTTTCCTACTACTGAGGCTGGCGACCGCCATGGTGAGGTCGCGGACGGCTGCAGACAACTCCGCCGGGGAGAGGACGGGAGGCGGCTCGGCGCCCGGCGGCACATGCGCGGCGGCGTTGGAGGCCGGTGGCGTCTCGGAGGTGGCCGCGATGGTGGCCGCGGGTTGGCCCGAATACATGATCGCAACCGAGGAATCTGATACCAAATTGGTAGAGACTCGGGGTCTACCAGGCCGGGGACGTAGGTTGTAGGGGTGGAAGTGCACGGATCGCGGGGGAGGAAGGCGGCGCCGGCGGCCAGCCGCCGTCGTGAGGGAGAGGGAGGGCGGCGCACGGAGAAGAGGTGGCGGCTAGGGTTTGGAACGCCAACTCCTCAGGGAGTTGGCAATAATAGATTGATTATTGCTTGTCCTTTCACGTAGCTATTACAGAGATATATATATAAGCTAATGACCTAAAGATAAATGGGCTAAGCCCCTAATTTAGGCCCACTAATGGGCTTCTTCCTGCTATAAGATAAACCGGTCATAACAGATGAGAGCATCCATTATGATAATGAATAGCATCGGTGAGAGGGCATCCTCTTGCCTTAAACCTCTTGCATGCCAAATGTTCGGCCCTGGAGTCCCATTTAAAAGAATGCTTGTAGAGGCTGATGCTAGAAGAATGGATATCCAATTCCTCCATCTAAACCCAAAACCCTTCCTTTCAAGCACTTCTAGCAGGAACGGCCAAGCCACGGTGTCAAAGGCTTTCACATTATCAATCTTGAGCAATATACTTTTGTACTTCTCTTATTCCTCAAAAACTTGGTCGACTCCCTAACCAGCTTGAAATTATCGTGCAAAGAACGACCCTTCAGAAAAGCTCCTTGATTTTCCCCAACAATATTTGGAAGAACCAGTGCTAGTCTTCTTGCAAGAACTTTGGAGAAATTTTTTGTGAGACTATGAACTAGGGATATAGGTCTGAAATCTCCCGGTTCACAAGCTCCTAGCTTCTTGGGTAAAAGCACAGTGTAAGCACCATTTATTTGTTCAAGCGCACGGCCATCTAAGTGATAGAGGCTGTTGAACGCCTCTACTAAATCGTTTTTAATTATATGCCAACATTTTTGATAAAAAGCAATGATATACCCATCTGGACCTGGCGCTTTCTCCTTTGGCATATCCTTTATTGCCTCCCAGATCCCCTCCTCACTAAAGACATTGTCTAGATGCTTGAGATTTGTTCGATCCATCCCAATGAAATATAAGTCTAAACTGAAAACCCTCTCAGATGAGACGCCAAATCTCTGTTTGTAGTGCTCAAACAAAGTAGCCTCAATTTCTTTCTGTGTGGTTAAGTGAGGGATGCGAATACCAACTATTTCCACATTCACGCCAGCCATAGAAGAAGGAAAAACTTCCTGGGAACTATTATTACAATGTTATAAACTTGGAAGGAGAGCTTCCCATAGTGAAGGTATTTTCCGTTCATGGTGAAGTTAAGAGTAAATATCTGGGATATGAGGGCTAATATCTCTCAAGGAACAACAAAGATGCGATTTTATGCACTGTGCGTGTAGTAACTTGCTCAGCTCGGAGACAATAAAATGTAGCTATCTGCCAAGGCAACAACTTCATTGTCTCCAAGTTGATCGAGTTATTGGGAAAATATGTCGACGTTCTCGTAAACAGTGCATCAAACTTGCCTGTGTAATGCTTCCGCAGTAATATCCACTCTCATATTCTAGATATTCACCTGTGACTTCACTACGAACGAATAAGACTTTCACAATGGATGCTCTTCTTCCAAGTTAACGGTGTAACAAAAGTTCACACGAAGACAAAATGTTTTCGAATCGACTAACTTAGCTCTGGATGAAGCATCAAGTCAACGTAAATCTGGGCTAATCCGAACATCTGAATTTGCAATTTATTTGCCTAATGTGTGGTTACACTGCCAGGCTACATACGAGAGAAGCTGTGATTCTCTGATGACAACAAATTTTTTTTTAGACCAAAAGCACCAGGTGCCCGACTTTAAATTAATAAAGCCCAGAGGCGAAACATGGATACAAGAGTTTCGGATACGCCACAACGATACAACAAGAAAGTTGAAGGACCACCCTAGTCCAGAATACTAAGAACATTACAACCATAGTCGAAAACACCCGCAACATCCACCGCCAAAGCAACAGATTAAGGAGGTTGGCGCGCAGTGGCTCGAGTGCAGGTTTTGCGAAGAGCTCCTTAAGCATCGTCTCCAGCTGGACCAGAAGGGGTTCGTCCTTGTTCCTTTGGTTCCTTTGAAGAGGACGCCAAAATACAATGTGCTGGTTGGCGAGGGAATTTAGCTTCGATTGTAAATTTATTTTAAATTTTCCAGAGCGCCCAGCAGATCGCAGCAAAGAGAACGCGTAGCGATCGCTTAGTTTTGGCGCTCAGCCCGCGCACGCAGCCCTCCCAACCTGAACAATTGGAAGGGTTCCATGTCACCCCGAGCATGGCCCTGATTCCTGACCAAACGAATTGTGCCAAGACGCATTGGAAGAAGATATGATCCACACTCTCTGGTAGCCCGCACAGGGCACAAAGACCATCTGAGGGACCCCTTCGCTTGAGAATCTTATCGTTGGAGGGCAGCCTTCCTCTCGATAGCTGCCACACGAAAATCTTGATCTTCAGGGGCACCCTAAAAGACCAGATCTCGTTTGCCAAAGGAGACACAGGACCCTGGACCAGCTTGTTGTAAAGGGACTTCACCGAGAAACGGCCCGAGCCTTCCAATTTCCAAAGCACCTTATCCGCACCCTCTGCCGGCACCACCTCCTCAAGCTCCTGGACGAACTGGTGCCATAAGCTGGATTCTTCCTGTCCAAAGGTTCGCCGAAAGAAGATTCGCCAGCCATCCCCCTCATAAGCTTGCTGAATTGTGATGTTCGGGTCTGAGCAGATTTGAAACAACCTAGGATACCTCACACTGAGGACCTCCTCTCATGTCCAATGATCAGTCCAGAACAGAACATTGGAGGTGCCACCAGGAAAGAATCTTGCTCCCTGCTTGAAGGCCGCTTTGAGTTTATACAAGCTGTGCCAGAAGGCGGATCCCCCCACCGCTGTGGTAGAGAAAAAAAATGCTCCACAGGGTAGTAACTGTAACCAAAGCAGCTTACTGTCATCCTCCGTAAGCATTCTCCAAATCCATTTAGTCCTCATAGCTATATTTATGCTTTTGGTATTTGTAACTCCAAGGCCACCCTGGTCCTTGGGTTTGCAAATGTCCTCCCACGCCACCATATGATACTTTTTCTTATTCCCTTGTCCTTAACAGAAAAAACTTACTTCTGTGCCTATCAAAATCCTCATGGGTACCGTCTGTGAGAAGGAACAAACTCATAGAATATAAAGGGAGGTTCGAGAGACAGGCGTTTATCAGAGTTAATCGTGCAGCAGACGACATGAACCTGCCTTGACAGGGTTCCATCTTCAGGGCAACCCGTGGTTCCATTTCAGCCATAGTAATCCTGCGATCACACAAGGGAAAACCCAGGTAGCTGAAATGTAGGGTACCCTGTCTACAATTCAGGAGATTCGTCACTCTGGCCTGCTCAGCACTTGGGGCACCCAACACCAGCACTTCACTCTTGTGGAAATTAATTTTCATTCCAGACAAAAGTTCAAAGCAGATCACTCAACAATGCATTTACGATAAATATTATGTTCGCCTCTTATGAAACACTACTCGCTTTAACCTATCAGCAGCTCCTACACTAGCTAAACACTAGCACCGAGGCCTCTGCGGAGAAGCACAATACCAATGCAGCAAGGGAGGATACAATGTGAATCTCTCCTATGATTTGCTGAACAACCTTCCCTTAATGCACCGGTAGAAGCATCCCTCATTTCATATTGTTCACCGGATGCCCTCAATGTTTTTTAAAAAATGGTTGCAGGGACAGACAACACCATATTCTGTCGTTACAACTGCTACCACAGAAAGCTTCACAATGCAGGTAGCAGAAACAAGAAGCACCAAACAAGGTCACCTCGTGGGCTGGTCCAATTTACTTTCACAGGCCCACGGCAATTTGGTGTATCCGGAGGTCCAACTTGTAAGCCCATTTCTAGTAGTATCCGGCTGCCCTCGATCCGGCCGGAACCCCAAAGCCCACCACCCCGTCCCCGTCCGTCGCCGGCGCGCGCCACCATGGCCACCGCGGCCGCCGCACAAGCCTTCTTCTCATCGCCGGCAACCCCTCCTCTCCTCCAAGGCGGACACCGAACCTCAGTCGCCTTCTTCCCGCGGGGATCACCTCCTGCAGCCGCCCTCGCCCTCTCCCTCTCGGTCTCCGCCCCCGCCTCGCCGTGGGCGCCGGCGGCCAACCCCAAGTACCACAACGCGAAGGCGGACGCGGGCGAAGAGGACGTGGATGCTGGCGAGCTCCTGCGGCGGTTCACGCGGGAGGTGGCGCGCTCCGGCGTCATGCACGAGGTCAGGCGGCGGCGGAGGCACGAGGACGCGCGGGACAAGCGCAAGCGCAAGTCCCGCGACGCCGCCTGGAGGTTAAGCCGGAGGTTCGTGCCCCTTCTCGATTCGAACGATCGTATGATCCCGTGATCCTGCTTACGCCGATGAGAAATTTCGATCTCTTTCATTTTGGTCTCCCCACTTCGTTGGCCCTGACTCCTCTTTGCTCCGTTCGCTTACACATTGTAGGTGCTACAAATCACATGAATGCATGATTTATTCTGTTGCGCCATTGATTATGTACCATTTAAGCAACGTAATATAAGATTTTGGTGGCTGATTGCATCCACATATGAACACGATGTTGCTTCGAAATTAAGCAGGAAACTCATGCCACATTGGACTGCTATATGTCGATCATGTCAGATAACACTACTCATTATTTAACAGTAGAAATTTAACTAGTGCTAGGTGTACTATGTTAGTACAAACTAGTTCCAAATGGAAGAGATCGTGGATATGAAATTGTTCAAGTGAATTGTTTCGTGTGGATATCAAACGAGTTACAAATGAAAGTAATTGTGAATGTCAAATTATTCATGTGTGTGTCTGTCTTCTTTTTTTAACGAAAATGCAGCAAGCTGTTGATTTTTCACTGATATAAGAAGAAAAGAAAGTCATACGAATTGTAAGGGAATTAAAAGAGAAAGGAACTAAAGAGCTACTACTGTGCTGCAATAAATTTTGAAAAGGAGTACACCCTCCATACCGGATTAGAAGGCAAACTTCCGTTTAGAAGAGAAACCAATTTGTTAGGCAATTAGTGGAATTAAGTCTCACAATTATTGTAGCGCGTGGGGCTGGCTTCCTATATTCACTCCTGGCCTTTTCTTTTCTTCCCTTATAGTTTTTCTTGACGTTTGCATGTCGTGTGAATGGTGCGCTGCATGCAATGTGAAAATAAAAATTGTTTCAACAGGGATCCTTCTCCTTCCCCCGATTTGTCCGTTCCTATAAAACGACCATCTTATGAAGGATGTTCTATCGGAGGAGATGGAGAAGGACGACACTACTGGCGAGGGAGAGGGAATAGAATGGCCATCTTGGGAGGGGGAGAAGGTCGAGCCCGATCTCAGTGCATGGATGGAAGAGGAGTCGGTAGTGGCCAAGAAGAGGAAGGAAGAATAAGAGATGATCTTGTCCGAGAAGAGGAAGGAACAAGAGGAGATGGTGGTGGCCGATAATAGCAAGGAGGAAGAGGAGATGACCATGGCTGAGAAGAACAAGGAAGAAGAGGAGATGGTGCCGGCCAAGAAGATAAAGGTGTCAGAGGAGCTGGCCGTGGAGGAAAAGCATGGCAAGATGGACGTACTTCTAGCTCTGCCCGTGCCCTCAATACACCACTCAACGTGTGAAAGATGCATATTCCCTCCCATATGCAACAAGTGTGGCGTCGTCGGGGACATAAGCGTGTTTCGTTGTTAGGGATGTCAACTACGGTTCCGAAAGACTTTCGCCATTGCGATGCTTGTGGAAAAGCAATCGTGACTCAGAAGTATTGGTGCAAGGATTGTGCAACCAAGTACGGGGTGCCAAAGTGTGGTGTATGTTTCATTTGTGGTCGCAGCCCAGGCGATGTCATTGTCGATGATGAAGTTGTGCCCGAACCGAGGAGAGATATGGGAATATTTGTGTTGAAGCACTAGTGGTTGTACGAATGTCTACATGATGAATGCAATTGTTCAAGATGAAATTTGTGTGTTTTTTTTGTCGCGGTACAATGTATTTGCAAAGTCCATGACACACGTAATGTTTGAACAACATATTCTTGCAAAGTCCATTGCATACATAAAATTTGAAAAACCAAACAACACATTGTCACGTACAAGTGTTTATTGAGAATTAAGCAATGCAATGGACGCATCCACAAACTCCTTTTCCACCTTCACCCGGCAGCTTTCCTTGTCTCTCAAGAGCCTTCTTTTTCATGTGAGGGAGGTCGTAATGAATTGATCCTTTGTGTTTAATTACCTCTCGCATCAATTTTGGTGCCTCAAGAAAATTCTCTTTAGCTTCTCATGTTCATACTCCCTAAGTGATTCTTCTACCTTGGTAACAATTTATGGGAGAGTTTTTGGCATTTTTTGTTGAAACATGCTTGGATGGAAGAAAACCAACCAAGATCTAAAATATTCATGTCAGCAGAATTAGGAGGTTGAAAAACCATACTAATGTCCCAATTACCTTTAGCCGCTTCGGCAACCACAACAGGATCATCACAAGTGACATGGGTCTTGGCATTGTCTTGCTGAATATAAATAGTGCTCCATCTATCACTTAGAGGCCACTTGTTCTTGATTGTCGGTAGCACGTACTTCACCAAATACTCGAGGCTATCAAATTTACCAATTTTATCCATTGGCTTGAGCTCACAAGTACCCCTCAATCTGCAAGGTAAATATGTTTGTAAGAATATGCATGTGAATGATCAAACCATTTCACTATAGTAAACTCATGATCAAGAACAAGTGGCCCCTAAGTGATAGATGGAGCACTATTTATATTCAGCAAAACAATACCAAGACCCATGTCACTTGATGATCCTGTTGTGGTTGCCGAAGCGCTAAAGGTAATTGGGACATTAGGATGGTTTTTCAACCTCATAACTCTTCTTGCATGAATGTTTTAGATATTTGTTGGTTTTCTTTCATCCAAGCCATGTTTCAACAAAAGATGCGAAACTCCTAGAAATTTTTACCAAGGTAGAGGAATCACTTAGGGACTATGAACATTAGAAGCTAAATAGATTTTTTTTGAGCCACCAAGATTGTATGTGAGAGGTAATTAAACACATGGGATCAATTTATTACGACCTCTCTCACATGAAGAAGGCTCTTGAGAGACAAGAAAAGCTGCCAGTTCGGGTGAAGGTGGAAAAGGAGTTTGTGGATGCGGCCATTGCATGGCTTAATTCTTAATAAGCTATAATGGCCTAATTCTCAATAAGCACTTGTACGTGACAATGTGTTGTTTCATTTTTCAAGTTTTATGTATGCAATGGACTTTGCAAAAATATGTTGTTCAAACATTATGTGTGTCATGGACTTTGCAAATACATTGTACCGCGGCAGGGAAAAATAAACAAATTTCAGACATTTGTACAACCACTAGTGCTTCAACACAAATATTCCCATATCTCTCCTCGGTCTCGGGCACAACTTCATCATCGACAATGATATCGCCTGGGCTGCAACCACAAATGAAACATACACCACACTTTGTCACCCCATACTTGGTTACACAATCCTTGCACCGATACTTCTGAGTCACAATTGCTTTTCCACAAGCATCGCAATGGCGTAAGTCTTTCGGAACCGAAAGTTGACATCCCCAACAACGAAACACGCTTATGTCCCCGACGACGCCACACTTGTTGCATATGGGAGGGAATATGCATCTTTCACACTGTTGAGTGGTATATTGAGGGCACGGGTAGAGCTAGAAGTGCGTCCATCTTGCCATGCTTTTCCTCCACGGTAGGCTCCTTCGACACCTTTCTCTTCTTGGCCGGCACCATCTCTTCTTCCCTGTTCTTCTCAGCCATGGTCATCTCCTCTTCCTCCTTGCTATTATCGGCCACCACCATCTCCTCTTGTTCCTTCCTCTTCTCGGATAGGATCATCTCTTCTTCTTCCTACCTCTTCTTGGCCACCACCGACTCCTCTTCCATCCATGCACTGAGATCAGGCTCGACCTTCTCCCTCTCCCAAGATGGCCATTCTATTCCCTCGCCAGTAGTGTTGTCCTTCTCCACCCTCCGATAGAACATGCTTCATAAGATGGATATTATCGGCCACCACCATCTCCTCTTGTTCCTTCCTCTTCTCGGACAGGATCATCTCTTCTTCTTCCTTCTCTTCTTGGCCACCACCGACTCCTCTTCCATCCATGCACTGAGATCAGGCTCGACCTTCTTCCTCTCCCAAGATGGCCATTCTATTCCCTCGCCAGTAGTGTCGTCCTTCTCCGTCCTCCGATAGAACATGCTTCATAAGATGGTCGTTTTATAGGAACGGACAAATCGGGGGAAGGAGAAGGATCCCGGTTGAAACAGCTTCTTTTCACATGGCATGCAGCGCACCATTCACACGACATGCAAACGTCAAGAGAAATTATAGGGGAAGGAAAGGAAAGGCCGGGAGTGAATATAAGAATCCAGCCCCACGCGCTACAATAATTGTGGGACTTAATTCCGCTAATTGCCTAACAAATCGGTTTCTCTTCTGAACATAAGTTTGCCTTCTAATCCGGTATGGAGGGAGTACAACTAGTGGAAGCAATAATAAATCACAGATAAAAGAGCAAGAAAGCCTGTAGAAAGCACTGTGTTTTCACACTGTTTGCCTACATGATTTCTCCTTCTTGTAGCGGATCTTTGAGCCACGTGGTGCCCGCATCTGCCCAGAGTTCGTCCAAACACTTCGTGCAGCGAGCTCGCCTTGTTGCTGAATACCCGCTCATTTTGCTCTTTATAGAGCATCCACCAAGTGAGGATAGTAGCTGATTCGCATTTCTTCTTTTCATCATGACTCAGGCTAGCATGTACAGCCATATGCAGAGTCAAATGAGGTACGTAGTTTAGTGGTGGCACGGCTCCAAATTTCATCATCAAAAGAACATTCAGCAAGGAAATGCTGGGCCGTTTCTGACTCACGGTTATATAGCCTGCATATAGGATTGCGATGAATTGCACGCTTAAGCAGGTGTGTCTGTCGTATGTGCTACTCATGATTCATGGTAACAATGTGTGTTGCCAATACACTGTCAGTTTATAATAATGAATTATGTAGTGTGCAAGGGGTGTCCTAGTTCCATACGCTCAAAGATACAGTTATACTTGGTGATGCAAAAGCACCTCAAAATTCATCTTAACTATAGTATTTGTTCCTCCTAAGTGGTGCTAGTCCTGTTCTCGCAGGCGCTTCAGGGGTCCATATCCATTTGACGAGGAGCAGGGACCGAAGGAGGGAGCCACCGACGACGATGGACATGACAATTGGGATCTTCCTGGAGGAGAGCTTCCTTCTTACAGATAAACAAAGAGGCCACACTTCCGTTTCTGTTTCGGCCTGACAAAGAATTCTGACGCCTAGAGTTCAGTTCTGTTTCTTTAGTACGACGAGGATTGTTTGACTAGGTAGGGTTTACCTGCATATTCAGGATCTAAAGCTCTGTTATGAATTTAATTGTAATATGGTACACGTATATCTCAAAGCACTATGTAAGGTGTGATCTCGGCTGTGTAATTCAGTCTGAATTTCCAGTTTGCTGCAGTGATCAAGGCCATGTGTCTTCTTAATTCTTTTCGTCAATTTCTATTATGAGACGTGCCGTGCACTGAGTTGATTTGTTGTTGGCCCATTTGGTCTCCTAATAGGCCATATCTAGTGGCCTAAGAGTCTTGCGAGCACTGGAGTTTTCCATTGCTCTTCCCCTTTGCTTTCTGTTTGTATATACCATGAATTTTGAGATTACTGATCGTGCGGGTTTCCTCATTGCTTTTTGAGAAGTAGTAGATGCAACACGTATCATCAGGGATGGCGATTTGGCTTATTCCGTGCATTTGCTCCCATGATGAATAGTAAAAACATTTAAACTTTTAAAAACTGTGTTTTTTTTACAACATACATGCTTATGCTCCCCCGAGTGTTTGCAATGTTTCATGAAGAAAAGATATGCGGTGTTTGCTGGATAAACCAGGTGTATAAAAAGCAATTTTGAAAGCATCTGCTTTGTTTTTTAAGCAGGCCAAAAACAAAACTTGTCTTTTCTTGACGAAAATTAACATGTGCACATGGAACATGGTCATGAACATCTCTTGACAATTTTCAGGTTGTTTTAACTACTGGCAATGAGAACACCATTTCTCACCAAAAAGCATATGCTATCGTGTGCCGCTTTGGATCACCGCACATCATCCCCTAAGAATGGATAAAGCATATCATGGTGCATTTTCTTTCCGAAAAAATGTATGATTGTAGGAGTATATGAATCCGTTGATGATTCAAACTGGAGTTCCGGATCCTAAAAGAAATGAAAATCTGACAGTTTATGCCATTTTGTTTCAGGCAATTATGTACTGCTGTGGCAAAATTTTCGCGGGCGTCATAATTTGTGGGGAGGAACCTAACCACATCAAGGTGTAATTGCCAGGTTTATACGAAAAAGACACTGAACAAACGACAAGGAAGAAGAAACATGAGAAGTCGCAAGGCCCAGGCACGTCCATTTCGTTCGCCACACAGGTTCTTGGTATTATTAGGCGTATGATGATTGGGACTGCGCTTCTTCTCCTTCCGCTGCTGATTCGTCGAGTTGGCATTTGGCAGCTGCTATAGTTTTCTTGCACAACGGTCGAATGCTGCAGCACAGCAGCGGAAGATTGCTTCTCGAGTTAGCGTCAACTGACAGCGCCTCACCATCCTCCTGCCTAGCATCAGCCCCACCCTCTCTAACTACCTTGTGATGTCTTTTTGTGTATTTTTGGTTCAATACTCAAAAGGGAAAAGGCGAAAATAATGATGCTGGTAGGCACATCCTCTCTGTACATATCACGATGTTGAAAGAACCCTGGCAAATAATTTCTGGTGAGGACACAAATGAACAACGGTATTGGCATTCACCAAGTACAAGAATCTGTGGTTTTACAGGAAAAAAACCCAGTGTAATGTCACCACAGTTACAATAATAAGCAGTAAGCAACAGGTTTTTCAGATAGTGTGCAACCCAGCAGTGAACCCCATGTGGATCATGGCATCCTGCCCTGTATCATCAGCAACATTTCTCTACAGCACCTTCTACGTGTGACCATACAAACCAAATCTCATCCATCCAATTTGCATAAGCACAACTCTGCTGTCCCAGAGAGACAAGCAAAGGCAATGGTGAGGTATACCGGCTTACCTGCAAGAAATTCGGGCACTCCTGCTCCCATCCAGGAACCCTCCAAGGTGCAACAACCTAGGAACAGTATTCAGCTACCATGGGCAGCTCATATGTCCACATACATGCATCCCAAATAGGAGTATTATTATTATACATGTGAACCTTGTAGTATTATACATTGCTGGGGCACCAAACGATGCCAGATCACAGCCCAATTGTGTACTAGATTACTCCATTCTTCATCAGCGCCACCAGATGGCAGCATCCCCACAAGGCACCAAACCGTCTCTTGTGCTTCCTGTCGAGAGCTTTCCTTGATTGGAACAGCAAACCGAATATATGGAACCAATGGCTGATTTGGGGAGTGGAGATTATGCGATTAAGAAATGTTTTGTCAGCTTGATTCCTGGCTTTGACTTTAGCTAGTAGAAATCTGTCCTGGTAAACCTAGGATAGTGGTTCTAGAATAATACAGATCTGGAACTGCTGGAGACTAGGCAAGGTCATCCTTTCAACCAACTTGGAATAAATAAATAAAGTAGGAACATGAACAGCAATGTACTGGAGTTCAAGAAGAAAAGAAGCCTAGGTTTAATCTAGAGTGCTCATGTATGTGTTAGGTTAACTAAGCAAATAACCAAACATCTGAAAGTTCAGTAATGAAAGATGGAGATAAAGCACATGGTTATGAGAGTGATCTGGAGTGAATGCAGTTGGTTTTAGATTTAATTTGTCTGCTTTGATAGGAGAATTGGTGCTTCTCCAAAAGCAACTACGACTTACATCTAAAGATGCCAAGCATAAGGTTGTCATCATGCATATATCAAATAAAGTATAAGAAAGCAGGCGGCATAGATTGTCCAGGTGTAAATTTTCCATGAAAAGTCAAATATTCTTACAGGACCACTTGCGCAGCATGGACCAGCTTGTTTTGTCTCATGGAGTGATTGCATATTAGATAATTGATGCTTAAAGTGAAATTTAAGTGCAGATGAAATAGTTGGTCGTAGATACCCACATTGCTATACTATTTCTGTAACAAGATATTGCAATTTTTATGTGCTGATAAAGAGATAGAAAACTATTCCTTAATTTTAGGATATCTGCAAATAGAGAAGTCTCGGGCCTCGACATATTGTAAGGACTGTTCTTTCAATGAGCTAGAGCAGTCCTAGTATCCTTTTGAAAATCATTTCAGAATGATACAAGTTCTATAGGAATTTGCCCAGCAACTGGTTGTGTTGTCACGTGGCATCAACAGCCAAACTAACATCTATTGAATTTTTAAAAATAACAATTTCTGACTTAACGGAGAAGAGAACTATAAGCTTGCCTACGCACTGAGATCATAAAAAACTGTTCCTACTTACACCAATATAACACGACAATAGAACATAATTGTAGCAACATACAGCGCATATAGGAGAATTTTCAAATAAATAGACAAGGTTACTAGAAAGAACAAGCTAAACAGGAACATAAGAACGACATACAACCGGGGTACAATTCATCGACCCTACATTTCTGTATCACCATCGCGTCATCATGCCTAACATAGTCTAGTTTTCTTGTGAGAACCAGGGTCCATGATGGTCGGCTTTTCATGTGGTATCTTGAACCTATCGCGTGCTTCAGCCAAGAGATTCGGAAAGCTCTGCATCAAACGGAGGTACTCACCAGATGTCGCAACCACCTTGAAATTGTCACCATCGGCGAGGAAACTAAAGCACCTAGCCTTGAGATTGGAGCAGACGTGCTGCTCTGCCAGCTCCAACATTGAAACCACACTGTCAACCGTGATACCATCAGCACATAGCTTGTCCTCACAGATCTTCTTTAGCCTCTCCACCGCGTACCTGTCAGCAGCCACAAGCAGATGCTGGTATTCTGCGATAGTGGAAGGAATAGCTATCTTGCCAGCGTCGGGTAATGAACCATGGTATATGAAATGGAGCATAGATCTGAAGGTGGAGGCCTCCATATCTTGGATGGTGATGCTAGATGTCATGTTGCTTTCGGCCATGGGGCCGTACAGCTCCGCTCTAAAGACTGGTGATGCGGCCGCGAGCACCAGGCGATGTGCACCGAGGCTCTCCCCTCCAACGTCGAAGGAAACGTCAGTGAGTTCTTGTTTACCCCACAGCACGGCCAGATTATGAGCCAAATGTGGGAGCTCATTCTCCGTTGATGAAGACGGAGGTGCCCATGGAGGGATCGCTGGATCTGAATGGTGCTCAATGTTCACAGAGCAGAGCACCACGAAGTGGTTGTCCACAACACAGTTGGCCTTGACATCTTCTCTCGGTGCGCACAACACAAACATACCATCGACGTGAAACCTAGTCCCGATGGAAGGTGCCGGTGTGCCGGTCTTGTCGAGCAAAACCATGTGTGTGGACACCTTGGCAGCGGCTTTCAGAACGGGGCCAGTCGGGCGGATACCGAACTTGTCGCTGGGGCTCGTGCGTGCAGGCCAGTACAACGTACGGAATCTGCATCCAGCAACGACCGTGCTCAACTCTAGTAGTTCAGGGGTGGCATCCTCGGACGACGGGAGCCTTACCCGGAGACGGAAGATGTTGCTGTCTCTTGTAGGGACAATGTGGCAAGCAGCCATGGTTGGGCCTCGATCGATTCGATCGACTTGGGGAAGTGGCAGAATCAACGAGGAAGCAGCGGCGCGCGAGCGAATGTGTCGTCTGCACTGCACTTGCTTGTGGGAAATTAGGGATTTCAAGGAATTTTGAAGGGAGTTTCGCGGCGGAACGGAGGCGTCGGCCGGCCGGAGGTGGAAGAGGCGGCGTGGGAGGAGGACTGGGGAGTGAAGTGGGGACTGGAGTACGGCTAGGGTTTGGACTGAGGATGGTGAGGGAGCATCAGCCTCCAGAAGTTTGGGCTAATCCTGGCCATCGAGTCGGCCCAGCACAGCCCGATGGACTTTCCTACCGGCCGGACCGCCCCACGTGCCTCGTTCCAAAATAAATGAATTACATAACAAAATTATCTCGTTAAAATCTCAGATGTTCCCTAGCCCCTTATACTGGTGAAGAAGTGAAGAAGGCATTATTTCAGATGTTCCCTACCAAGGCGCCGGGTCCTGATGGTTTCGCGGCTCACTTCTTCCAAAGGAACTGGGATTTATGTGGCAATGAGGTAACAAAGGCTGTTTTGAATATTTTGAATGGGATTGAACCACCTGAGCTTATCAACTATACTTGCATTGTTCTAATCCCAAAAGTGCAGAGTCCGAAACTTTTGACACAGTTTAGACCCATCAACTTATGCAATGTCATCCTAAAAATTGTGTCTAAAGTGCAAGCTAATCGCCTCAAGGAAATTGTTTCAGACATTATCTCGGATGAGCAATCCGCTTTTGTGTCGGGACGCTTGATAATTGACAACATCATCTCAGCCTATGAGTGCTTGCACTTCATGAAAAAGAAAAGGGGTCGAGGTGACCAATATTGTGCTCTGAAATTGGATATGATGAAGGCCTACGACCGAGTTGAGTGGGACTATTTGGAGGCTATTATGTTAAAACTTGGTATTCATCAGTCCTTTGTGACTTCTATTATGAGCATAGTGACGTCTGTTTCTTTTTCGGTGTTGTTTAATGGAGAGAGAACAGAGTTTTTTAAACCCTCCAGGGGAATTCGCCAGGGGCCCCCTATCTCACCTTATTTGTTCTTACTAGCAGCTGAAGGTCTGTCTTGCCTGTTCTGTCTTGCCTGTTGAGGAACAGGGGGAATGGTAATCGTTCGGGCATCATTGTGGCGCCCTTAGCACCCCCGGTCAACCATCTTCTTTTTGCAGACGATAGCTTGCTTTTCATTAAGGAAAATTCTGGTGGAGCTTTGGAGATCTCAGAAATTCTGGAGGTATATTGTCTTGCTTCGGGCCAACGTATTAATAAGGATAAATCTTCAGTAAACTTTAGCAAAGGTTGCCCGAATTTAGTCAGAGCAGAAATAAAGAACATTCTCCAAGTTGCAAATGAAACTCTGTCAGGAAAATATTTGGGTATGCCATCTGATATTGGAATTTCAAAAAATGGTTCTTTTAAATATCTCAGAGATCGGATCTGGAAGTACATACAAGGATGGATGGAACAGATACTCTCCTCAGGTGGAAAGGGTGTGCTAATAAAATCGGTGGCCCAAGCCATCCCAATTTTTTCCATGTCATGCTTTAAACTCCCACGAGGTCTATGTCAATACATTGATCAAGTTATTAGAAGCTTCTGGTGGGGGAGCAAGGATGGAAAGAGAAAGGTTGCATGGGTATCCTGGGATGTTCTAATAATACCTAAGTATATGGGAGGTCTAGGCTTTAAGGATATGGAACTTTTCAACTTGGCCCTCTTGGCCAAACAGGCTTGGCAAATTCTTCAAGCTCCTCAAACTCTGAGTGCTAGAATTCTAAAAGTTGTATATTTCCCTCACTGCGATATTATGACAGCCGGCCTTGGCACTAGGCCTTCGCAAGTTTGGCGGGCGATATTGGAAGGAAGAGATGCTCTCAAGCTTGGCCTGATCCGACGCATTGGTGATGGCAACACTACATCCATATGGAATGAGAATTGGCTCCCTTGCAGCACTAGACTGCGCCCCGTTGTAGCAATTGGTACTGTTCACCGTCCGACAATGGTTTCTGAACTTATAGAACATACTGAGGGGGAATGGAAGGAAGATATGCTGACAATGCATTTCCTACCTATGGACATAGAAGTTATAAAGTCTATTCCTTTGAGCACAGTTAACCAAAGTGACACTTGGGCATGGCACTTTGAAAAAACGGGATTGTTTTCTGTCCGATCAGCATACAGGTTGTTGGTTTCTACCAAAAAAATGCAGAGAAGATTGGCTGGCAGGGCGTCCAGCTAGCTCTTCATCGAGCACTGAGCAGAAAGCATGGACCACTCTCTGGAAAACGAAGGTCCCAAGCAAAATTAGGGTCTTCTTATGGAGACTAGCTCATCAGTCCATCCCAACTGGATCTGTTCGCCACCATCGGAACATGGCTACAACCCCTAGGTGTCCATTCTGCGCAGCTACAAGTGATGATTGGAGACACTCGTTAATGAATTGTAACATGGCAAGATGTGTTTGGGCTCTAGTCGATGAAGAAGTGACTGAGCACATAAGCATAAACAATTGTGGCAATGCCAAGGATTGGCTGTTCTTCCTGATTGACACACTGTCACACGAAAAGTTCACCAAGGTAATTATCACGCTCTGGGCAATTTGGGGTGCCAGAAGGAAAGCAATACACGAAAAAAAATTTCAGAGCCCTCTAACAGTCTATGGTTTTATCACAAATTATCTAGCCGAACTGAACCAGATTCAACAATCAACAAACCTCGATTGCAAGTGCCTGCAGTACCTCCGGCTGCCCCCTGGATCGCGCCACCAAGCAGTGCAGTAAAGGTAAATGTTGATGCTGCGGTATCTAAGTATGGGAACAGAGGGGTCGTTGCAGCAATTTGTCGGGATGAACATGGAGCTTTTCTTGGTGCCTCAGTCCTAGCAGTTCAAGGGATTGCTGATCCTGCAACTTTGGAGGCGATAGCTTGCCGTGAAGGACTTGCTCTCTGCTCTGATCTTCACGTTAACAGAATTATTCTTGCATCAGACTGCCTGGAAGTTGTCAATGCTATCAAGGAAGGGAGCAGAGGAAGCTACTTTTCTGTCCTCTCGTGAGATTAACCAGCCGCAGCTTCAGCTTTTGCTTCAGCTTAGCTTCAACCATGAAGGAAGAAAGTCCAATATGCATGCTCATAATTTAGCCCGTAGTCACATTTCTCTTGAGCATGGTCGCCACATGTGGCTCCTTAATTCCCCAAACATTGCTATTGTACCTATGATGATTGAGTAATAAAAGGAGCTGTAAACCCTAAAAAAAACATAACAAAATTATAAATCTTTTCAAAATGTTAAAAAGTTTTGAACACAAGTGATCAATATACCATTCATTAGTAATGGTATTCGAATGTGGGAACTGATTGTGTGATTTTTCTTTTACTTGAGATGTATTTAAAAAGATGCTAATTATATTTCGACCTAGAACTAACTTTATTCTTGGTTAGATGAGGCCATCCAATTTCATGTGCAATTGGAAAAAAGGATGCGCAGTTGCACACCCACACGCAATTCTCAAGTGCACGAATCAGGGGGGGGGGTCTAAAGGTGTTAGTGTTGATCTAGAACTAATATAATTTTCGATCGACCTAAAACAAGCAAAAGGGTTTTCAAAATAGAATAGTAAAAAAAAAAATTGAATTTGTTAGATCATACTGCATTGTTTATGTACAACTCTAACTCTCTTTTTTCCACAATTTTTTTACAATGAGAGGACAAAGATCCAATGGTCTCGTTTGCCACTTTATTAACCCATCCCCTAAAGAGTAGATAACGCATTCGACAAAAAAAATTAATATATAAAGCATATCATCGTGCTTTTTTATTTTGTTTGGGAAACATATGATTATTATGTATGATTTCACATGATTCAACTGGCAGTCCCAGATCCTCAAAAAGATATGTAAATCCAATAGTTCATGCGTATGTATTTTTGCACACTACTATTGCACCGTCATGTATCGCCGTCTGCTCCACACAAAGTACCAACACCTACATTTATTTGCGCGCTTTTATTCGAACAAGACATTAAACAAACAAATTTAAGGGAGAAGAAACATGAGAAGTAGCAGACGCATGCGCGTCCAAATCGTTCGCTAGGCAGGTTGTTTGGTATTATTAGGCGTATGATTGGGGCGGCACTTCATCTGCGTCTTCTCCTTTCTGGTGATCATCTGCTTCTTCTCCTTCTGGTGATTCGTCGAGTTGGCGGCCATGCAGCTGGGATTGGTTTACTTGCACAACGGTCGAATGCTACAGCACAGCAGCGGAAGATTGTTTCTCGAGCTAGCGTCAGCCGACAGCGCCTCAGCATCCGCCCGCCTAACGAACAGCAGACAGCACCCGTATTTCTCCTCAACTACCTCGTGGCATCTTTTTATGTATTTTTGGTTCAGTGTTCAAAAGGCAAAAGACGAAAATAATGATAATGGTAGGCACATCCGCTCTGTGCATATCATGATGTTGGCTAGTCAGTAGTCACAGCTCACAACAAGTTCTTTCTGGTCAGGACTTACCAAGTACAAGAAACTGTAGTTTTGCAGAGAAATCACCAGTTTAACTGTCAAACACACTTGCATATGCAGAAATTAACAGGTTACAGATAGTGTGGAACCCAGCACTATACCCCATGTGGATCCTCGCACTCTGCTCCGTGTTTTGCAAATTTGTACAGGACCTTCTTCCCTGGGTGGTGCCAGATTTTTTTCGAAAAGGGGAAAAATCGCCCCAGCTTCTGCATCCAAAGGATGCACATGGCTTTTTATTAGATTATTCGCAAACCTTACAAGAAGCAATACAAAAAATCAACCTCGAAGCCACCTCACTAGACCTACAGTGGGATCAAGAGGGTGACAATACACCAACTGACATCATCCAAAAACCAAATGCCTTCCCAAACCGTCCAATAGCAGGTGAGAAGCACATCCGATCAAGCGAGACTCTCCGCGCACACCAACGCACACGCCACGAAGTTGCTACCGCCGTCTTCCTCGACTCCATCTTCAAGAGAGATCATCGCATTAACCTTGCAAGACCTGCCGTCGATGCCACCATGACGCCAGACGGCTCCACCATCCTGCACGCATACATCATACCACATATGTCGTCGATACCCTGCAGCACCATGCCACCGAGCCTCCACGCCAACAATGTGGTAGATAAATACCACTCCACCGACATCCGCCAACATCCAGCAGCTGCTCCAAAAACGATGCCCCAGGAGGTAGAACGACGCAGGGCGCGCCGCCATCGTCCGATCCGGGAGACCCAGATCTAGGGTTTCCCCCGGAGCAGCGCAAGAGTGTAGATGTAGGCTGCGACAACGATGCCTTCAAGAAGGTTACGACGTGTAGCCCCGCCATCGCCCGCCAAGACCGGAGTCGGAGCACGGTTTTCACGGTGGTGCCAGATAAGTTCCTCTGCCTCTAAACCTAAGATGTCTAACAGGCCCCTTATAACCCGCGCACCCCGTAAAATTCCGGCGGGATACGGGGCAGCCGCGGTTTGGACCGTCTAGCAGGCCCCGTATTCGGGCCGGCCCTTTTCGGCGGAATACAGGGCCCAGGAAATCCGCACCGCCGCCCCCTACTTATACCGGGCGAAAGTGCGAGTGAGGGGACCCCTCACTCGCAACCCTAGCTCCGCCGTGCGCCGCCGCCTCCTCCATCCTGCTCCGGCGAGCAATTCCCCACCTCTCGCGTCCGCATTCAAGCCGCCGCGCGCCATGTCCGGTTGCCGAAGCCGCTGCGCGTGTACGGCGAGCGGATCGAAGCGATCCCGCTCGCTGGACACCGTCGAGGAGGCGTGGCGGCGCCAATGCAAGCGCTCCGCCGCGGGGAGTCGCCATGCGGCGTGCCGGTACGCCGGCGCGCTTTACGTGCCGCCGTCGCTCCGCGAGTTCGCCGCGGGCGGGCGGTGGTACCAACAGGATCCGCCGCTCAAGCCGATGAGCGGCGCGGACTTCGAGAGGTGGCGCGCCGAGTGGGAGAGAGACCGCGCTTCGAAGGCGGCATGGGCGGCGCGCATCGGCAGCACCAGCGGCGGAGGAGGCGGAGGCGATCCGCGTGCCGGCGAGGAGGAAGCGGAGGAGGCAGAAGAGGAGGCGGCGGTCCAGCAGGCGGTGGCCGCATCCGAGGCGGAGGTCGCCGAGAAGGCTCGGGCGGAGGCAGAGGAGGAGGCGGCGGTCATCGCCGCCGTGGCAGAATTCGAGGCGCAGGAGGCTGCCGCCAGGGGGCCGTTCGTGCCATTCGTCATCCTCGACGATTAGATAGGATCGTAGTGTAGAATCCGCTATGTATGTATGATCTAGCGTATGATCAATGAAGATGAACTATGGTTTTAATTTTCCCAGGGTTTTAATTTTTAAAAATACGGGGCCAAATACGGGGTCTGCTAGACGGAATGGTTCAGCTAGACGCACTTTTCTGATACGGGGCGAAAAACTCACGTAATACGGGGCAGAGAAATAAGGGGCCTGTTAGACATGCTCTAAGCGAGATATCATCCCTCCATGTTATGACCGGTATAGATTAGGTGAGGAGGGGGCCAACCGTGGGCCTAACTAGAGGATTAGCCCATCAATCTTTCTCAGTTTAGCTCTTTACATACAAGTTGTAAACGAGGCAAACGGCAAGCAATAATTATTATTATTATTGCCGACTCCCAGAGGAGTCGGTTTCCCTAACCTAGCCGCCGCCTCTCCTCTTCGCCTGCACACGACGGCGCCTTGTCGCCGACGTCCGCCGTCTCGCTCGCACGCCGCCCCCTCCTTCCCCTACAAGCTACGCCCGAGGGCGGGTAGAGTAGTTGGTTCTACCAATTTGGTATCAGCTAGCTCGGCTGCGATCATGTCATCTCTGCCCCCACCACCACGTCGTTGTCGCCCCCGCCCGCTCCTTCGATCGTCGCCACCACGGCGGGATCTCCGGTGGTTGCCGCGACGGCGGGCTCCGCCGCGCCGGCTGATGGCGTGCAAGACACACGTCCGTTGGGAACCCCAAGAGGAAGGTGTGATGCGTACAGCAGCAAGTTTTCCCTCAGTAAGAAACCAAGGTTATCGAACCAGTAGGAGTCAAGGAACACGTGAATGTTGTTGGTGGCGGAGTGTAGTGCGGCGCAACACCAGAGATTCCGGCGCCAACGTGGAACCTGCACAACACAATCAAAGTACTTTTCCCCAACGTAACAGTGAGGTTGTCAATCTCACCGGCTTGCTGTAAACAAAGGATTAGATGTATAGTGTGGAAGATGATGTTTGGTTGCGAAGAACAGTAAAGAACAAGTATTGCGATAGATTGTATTTCAGATGTAAAGAATGGACCGGGGTCCACAGTTCACTAGTGGTGTCTCTCCCATAAGATAAATGGATGTTGGGTGAACAAATTACAGTTGGGCAATTGACAAATAAAGAAGGCATAACAATGCACATACATATATCATGATGAGTACTATGAGATTTAATCGGGGCATTACGACAAAGTACATAGACCGCTATCCAACGATGCATCTATGCCTAAAAAGTCCACCTTCAGGTTATCATCCGAACCCCTTCCAAGTATTAAGTTGCAAACAACAGACAATTGCATTAAGTATGGTGCGTAATGTAATCAACACAAATATCCTTAGACAAAGCATCGATGTTTTATCCCTAGTGGCAACAGACACATCCACAACCTTAGAACTTTCCATCACTCTGTCCTGCATTCAATGGAGGCATGAACCCACTATCGAGCATAAATACTCCCTCTTGGAGTCACAAGTATCAACTTGGCCGAGCCTCTACTAGCAACGGAGAGCATGCAAGAACATAAACAACATATATGATAGATTGATAATCAACTTGACATAGTATTCAATATTCATCGGATCCCAACAAACACAACATGTAGCATTACAAATAGATGATCTTGATCATGATAGGCAGCTCACAAGGTCTAACATGATAGCACAATGAGGAGAAGACAACCATCTAGCTACTGCTATGGACCCATAGTCCAGGGGTGAACTACTCACACATCGATCCGGAGGCGATCATGGCGATGAAGAGCCCTCCGGGAGATGATTCCCCTCTCCGGCAGGTGCCGGAGGCGATCTCCCGAATCCCCGAGATGGGATTGGCGGCGGCGTCTCTGGAAGGTTTTCCGATCGTGGCTCTCGGTACTGGGGTATTCGCGACGAAGGCTTTAAGTAGGCGGAAGGGTAGGTTTAGGGGCGACACGAGGGGCCCACACAACAGGGCGGCGTGATGACCCACAAGTATAGGGGATCGCAACAGTCTTCGAGGGAAGTAAAACCCAAATTTATTGATTCGACACAAGGGGAGGTAAAGAATACTTATAAGCCTTAACAACTGAGTTGTCAATTCAGCTGCACACTGGAAAAGCACTAGTAACGGGGGTGATGTGAAAGCAAGCGAGTAATATGAGAGCGATAGTAATGATGAACACGACAGCAGATAGCAGTAATATGAGAGCAATGGCACCGTGAAAATAGTTGATACTACTTCCAATGTCATGTAGAACGAGTATATGATGATGAAAGATGGACCGGGGTTCCCGACTATCTACACTAGTGGTAACTCTCCAATAACAAGTGTTGGGTGAACAACTTACAGCTTGGGCAATTGACAGGATTGAAATAGCATTAAGACGAACATCAAGATCATTAATCATGTAGGCATGTTTCCCATATATAGTCATACGTGCTCGCAATGAGAAACTTGTACAACATCTTTTGTCCTACCAGCCGGTGGCAGCCGGGCCTCAAGGGAATCTACTGGAAATTAAGGCACTCCTTTTAATAGAGCACCGGAGCAAAGCATTAACACTCAGTGAAAACATGTGATCCTCATATCTAAGCATTTCCCTCCAGTTGCCCCAATTTCTGTCACTTTGGGGCCTTTGGTTCCGGACATAGACATGTGCATACAACTTGTAGATACAATCTAAGCAATAAGTATAGAGCTTAAATCTAAGATCATGCCACTCGGGCCCTAGTGACAAGCATTAAACATAACAAGATTGCAGCAACAATAACTTCACAAACTTTATAGATAGACAATCATAACGTAACAATCCATCGGATCCCAACAAACACAACACCGATTACATCGATGAATCTCAATCATGTAAGGCAGCTCATGAGATCATTGTATTGAAGTACATGGGAGAGATGATACCAACTAGCTACAGCTAGAACCCGTAGTCCATGGGGGAACTACTCACGGAGCATGATGGAGGCGGTGGCGTCGATGGAGATGGCTTCCGGGGGCACTTCCCCGTCCCGGCAGGGTGCCGGAACAGAGACTTCTGTCCCCCGAAACGGAGTTTCGCGATGGCGGCGGTGCCCCTGGAGTCTTTCTGAAGTTTCGTCAATCGGTACTGTGTTTTTAGGTCGAAAGGACTTAAATAGGCGAAGAGGCGGCGCAGGAGGGGCGACAGGGTGGCCCCACACCAGGCCGGCGCGGTGATACGTCTCCGACGTATCGATAATTTCTTATGTTCTATGCCATATTATTGATGATACCTACATGTTTTATGCACACTTTATGTCATATTCGTGCATTTTCTGGAACTAACCTATTAACAAGATGCCGAAGTGCCGGTTCCTCGTTTTCTCGCTGTTTTTTGTTTCAGAAATCCTAGTAACGAAATATTCTCGGAATTGGACGAAACGAAGACCCGAGGCCCTATTTTTCCACGGAGCTTCCGGAAGACCGAAGAACACACGAAGTGGGGCCACGAGGTGGCCAGGCTATAGGGCGGCGCGGCCCAAGCCTCGGCCGCGCCGACCTATAGTGTGGGCCCCTCGTGACGCCCCTTGACCTGCCCTTCCGCCTACTTAAAGCCTCCGTCGCGAAACCCCGAGGCGAAAAACCACGATACGGAAAACCTTACCGAGACGCCGTCGCCGCCGATCCCATCTCGGGGGATTCGGAGATCTCCTCCGGCACCCTCGCCGGAGAGGGGATTCATCTCCCGGAGGACTCTACACCGCCATGGTCGCCTCCGGAGTGATGAGTGAGTAGTTCACCCCCGGACTATGGGTCCATAGCGAGTAGCTAGATGGTTGTCTTCTCCTCATTGTGCTTCATTGTTGGATCTTGTGAGCTGCCTAACATGATCAAGATCATCTATCCGTAATTCTATATGTTGTGTTTGTCGGGATCCGATGGATAGAGAATACCATGTCATGTTAATTATCAAGTTATTATACATGTGTTGTTTATGATCTTGCATGCTCTCCGTTTCTAGTAGAGGCTCTGGCCAAGTTTTTACTTTTAACTCCAAGAGGGAGTACTTATGCTCGATAGTGGGTTCATGCCTGCATTGACACACGGGACAGGTGACAAAAAGTTCTAAGGTTGTGTTGTGCTCGTTGCCACTAGGGATAAAACATTGGCGCTATGTCCGAGGATGTAGTTGTTGATTACATTACGCACCATACTTAATGCAATTGTCCGTTGTTTAGCAACTTAATGATCGGAGGGGGTTCGGATGATAACTCTGAAGGTGGACTTTTTAGGCATAGATGCAGTTGGATGGCGGTCTATGTACTTTGTCGTAATTCCCAATTAAATCTCACTATACTTCTCATGTCATGTATGTGCATTGTTATGCCCTCTCTATTTGTCAATTGCCCGACCGTAATTTGTTCACCCAACATGCTTTTATCTTATGGGAGAGACACCTCTAGTGAACTGTGGACCCCGGTCCATTCTTTAATACCTGAAATACAAATCTGTCGCAATACTTGTTTTATCGTTTTCTCTGCAAACAATCATCTTCCACACAATACGGTTAATCCTTTGTTACAGCAAGCCGGTGAGATTGACAACCTCAACTGTTTCGTTGGGGCAAAGTACTTTGGTTGTGTTGTGCGGGTTCCACGTTGGCGCCGGAATCTCCGGTGTTGCGCCGCACTACATCCCGCCGCCATCAACCTTCAACGTGCTTCTTGGCTCCTCCTGGTTCGATAAACCTTGGTTTCTTTCCGAGGGAAAACTTGCTGCTGTGCGCATCATACCTTCCTCTTGGGGTTGCCCAACGAACGTGTGAAATACACGCCATCAAGCTCTTTTCCGGCGCCGTTGCCGGGAGATCAAGACACGCTGCAAGGGGAGTCTCCACTTCTCAATCTCTTTACTTTGTTTTTGTCTTACTTTATTTTATTTACTACTTTGTTTGCTGCACTCATATCAAAACACAAAAAAATTAGTTGCTAGCTTTACTTTATTTGCTATCTTGTTTGCTATATCAAAAACACAAAAAAATTAGTTTACTTGCATTTACTTTATCTAGTTTGCTTTATTTACTATTGCTAAAATGGCCAACCCTGAAAATACTAAGTTGTGTGACTTCACTAGCACAAATAATAATGATTTCTTATGCACACCTATTGCTCCACCCGCTACTACAGCAGAATTTTTTGAAATTAAACCTGCTTTACTTAATCTTGTTATGCGAGAGCAATTTTTCAGTGTTAGTTCGATGATGCTCGTTGCCCATCTCAATAATTTTGTTGAACTATGTGAAATGCAAAAGTATAAAGATGTAGATGGTGACATTATAAAATTAAAATTGTTCCCTTTCTCATTAAGAGGAAGAGCTAAAGATTGGTTGCTATCTCTGCCTAAGAATAGTATTGATTCCTGGACTAAATGCAAGGATGCTTTTATTGGTAGATATTATCCCCCCGCTAAAATTATATCTTTGAGGAGTAGCATAATGAATTTCAAACAATTAGATAATGAACATGTTGCTCAAGCTTGGGAAAGAATGAAATCTCACGGTTAAAAATTGCTCAACCCATGGATCGACTACTTGGATGATCATCCAAACCTTCTATGCAGGACTAAATTTTTCTTCGCGGAATTTATTGGATTCAGCTCGTTGGAGGTACCTTTATGTCCATCACTCTTGGTGAAGCAACAAAGCTCCTTGATAATATGATGGTTAATTACTCTGAATGGCACACGGAAAGAGCTCCACAAGGTAAGAAGGTAAATTTCATTGAAGAATCCTCTTCCTTGAATGATAAGGTTGATGCTATTATGTCTATGCTTGCGAATGATAGGACTAATGTTGATCCTAATAATGTTCCATTAGCTTCATTGGTTGCACAAGAAGAACATGTTGATGTAAACTTCATTAAAAATAATAATTTCAACAACAATGCTTATCGGAACAATTCTAGTAATAACTATAGGCCATATCCTTATAATAATGGTAACGGTTATGCTAATTCTTATGGGAATTCTTACAACAATAATAGGAATACACCCCCTGGACTTGAAGCCATGCTTAAAGAATTTATTAGTACACAAACTGCCTTTAACAAATCTATTGAGGAAAAGCTCAATAAAATTGATATTCTTGTTTCTAGAGTTGATAGTCTTGCCTCCGATGTTGATCTTTTGAAATCGAAAGTTATGCCTAATAGGGATATTGAAAATAAAATTGTTACTACAGAAAATGCCATCCAAGTTAGAATTAATGAGAATATAAGATTAATGGCTGAACTGCGTGCTAGGTGGGATAGAGAAGAAAATGAAAAACTAGCTAAAAAGGAAAATGTAGCTAAAGTTTGGACTATTACCACCACTAGCAATGCTAATGATTCACATGTTGCTGCACCTCCTACTATCAATGGTAAAATAATTGGTGTTGGCAATGCTTCTACTCCTAGTGCAAAGCGCGCAAAATTACCTGAAACCGCTAAAGCTACTAAACTCGCTTGTGATAAAACTGCTGAAATTTTTTCCAACCTTGGGGATGATAATCCCATTGCTTTAGATTGTAATGATTTAGATTTTGATGATTGCCACATCTCTGAAGTTATAAAGTTCTTACAAAAACTTGCTAAAAGTCCCAATGCTAGTGCTATAAATTTGGCTTTCACAAAACATATTACAAATGCTCTCATAAAAGCTAGAGAAGAGAAACTAAAACTTGAAACTTCTATTCCTAGAAAGCTAGAGGATGGTTGGGAGCCCATCATTAAAATGAGAGTCAAAGATTTTGATTGTAATGCTTTATGTGATCTTGGTGCAAGTATTTATGTTATGCCTAAAAAAGTTTATGATATGCTTGACTTGCCACCATTGAAAAACTGTTATTTGGATGTTAATCTCGCTGATAATGCTAAAAAGAAACCTTTGGGGAAAGTTGATAATGTTCATATTATGGTTAACAATAACCTTGTCCCCGTTGATTTTGTTGTCTTGGATATTGAATGCAATGCATCTTGCCCCATTATATTGGGAAGACCTTTTCTTCGAACCGTTGGTGCTACTATTGATATGAAGGAAGGAAATATTAAATATCAATTTCCTCTCAAGAAAGGTATGGAACACTTCCCTAGAAAGAGAATGAAGGTACCTTATGATTCTATCATTAGAACAAATTATGATGTTGATGCTTCATCTTTCGATGTTACCTGAGTTACACTTTCGCGCCTAGCCGAAAGGCGTTAAAGAAAAGCGCTTATGGGAGACAACCCATGTTTTTACTACAGTATTTTTGTTTTATATTTGTGTCTTGGAAGTTTTTTACTACTGTAGCAACCTCTCCTTATCTTAGTTTTATGTTTTGTTGTGCCAAGTAAAGTCTTTGATAGAAAAGTAAGTACTAGATTTGGATTACTGCGCAGTTTCAGAATTCTTTGCTGTCACGAATCTGGGTCTATCTCCTGTAGGTAGCTCAGAAAATTACGCCAATTTACGAGCATGATCCTCGGATATGTACGCAACTTTCATTCAATTTGAGCATTTTCGTTTGAGCAAGTCTGGTGGCCTAATAAAATCCATCTTTACGGATCTGTTCTGTTTTGACAGATTCTGTCTTTTATTTCGCATTGCCTCTTTTGCTATGTTGGATGAATTTCTTTGATCCACTAATGTCCAAGTAGCTTTATGCAATGTCCGAAGTGTTAAGAATGATTGTGTCACCTCTGAACATGTGAATTTTTATTATGCACTAACCCTCTAATGAGTTGTTTCGAGTTTGGTGTGGAGGAAGTTTTCAAGGATCAAGAGAGGAGTATGATGCAATATGATCAAGGAGAGTGAAAGCTCTAAGCTTGGGGATGCCCCGGTGGTTCACCCCTGCATATATTAAGAAGACTCAAGCGTCTAATCTTGGGGATGCCCAAGGCATCCCCTTCTTCATCGACAACATTATCAAGTTCCTCCCCTGAAACTATATTTTTATTCGGCCACATCTTATGTACTTTGCTTGGAGCGTCGGTTTGTTTTTGTTTTTTGTTTTGTTTGAATAAAATGGATCCTAGCATTCACTTTATGGGAGAGAGACACGCTCCGCTGTTGCATATGGACAAATATGTCCTTAGGCTCTACTCATAGTATTCATGGCGAAGTTCTTCTTCGTTAAATTGTTATATGGTTGGAATTGGAAAATGCTACATGTAGTAACTCTAAAATGTCTTGGATAATTTGATACTTGGCAATTGTTGTGCTCATGTTTAAGCTCTTGCATCATATACTTTGCACCCATTAATGAAGAAATACTTAGAGCTTGCTAATTTGGTTTGCATATTTGGTTTCTCTAGAGTCTAGATAACATCTAGTATTGAGTTTTGAACAACAAGGAAGACGGTATGGAGTCTTATAATGTTTACCATATGTCTTTTATGTGAGTTTTGCTGTACCGTTCATCCTTGTGTTTGTTTCAAATAACCTTGCTAGCCTAAACCTTGTATCGAGAGGGAATACTTCTCATGCATCCAAAATACTTGAGCCAACCACTATGCCATTTGTGTCCACCATACCTACCTACTACATGGTATTTATCCGCCATTCCAAAGTAAATTGCTTGAGTGCTACCTTTAAAATTCCATCATTCACCTTTGCAATATATAGCTCATGGGACAAATAGCTTAAAAACTATTGTGGTATTGAATATGTACTTATGCATTTTATCTCTTATGAAGTTGCTTGTTGAGCGATAACCATGTTTCTGGGGACGCCATCAACTATTCTTTGTTGGATATCATGTGAGTTGCTATGCATGTCCGTCTTGTCTGAAGCAAGAGAGATCTACCACCTTCATGGTTGGAGCATGCATGTTGTTAGAGAAGAACTTTGGGCCGCTAACTAAAGCCATGATTCATGGTGGAAGTTTCAGTTTGGACATATATCCTCAATCTCATATGAGAATAATAATTGTTGCCACATGCTTATGCATTAAAGAGGAGTCCATTATCCGTTGTCCATGTTGTCCCGGTATGGATGTCTAAGTTGAGAATAATCAAAAGCGAGAAATCCAAAATGCGAGCTTTCTCCTTAGACCTTTGTACGAGGCGGCATGGAGGTACCCCATTGTGACACTTGGTCAAAACATGTGCATTGCAAAGATCCGGTAGTCCAAGTTAATTAGGACAAGGTGCGGGCACTATTAGTATACTATGCATGAGACTTGCAACTTGTAAGATATAACTTTCATAACTCATATGCTTTATTACTACCGTTGACAAAATTGTTTCATGTTTTCGAAATAAAAGCTCTAGCACAAATATAGCAATCGATGCTTTCCTCTTTGAAGGACCTTTTTCTCTTTACTTTTATGTTGAGTCAGTTCACCTATTTCTCTCCACCTCAAGAAGCAAACACTTGTGTGAACCGTGCATTGATTCCTACATACTTGCATATTGTACTTGTTATATTACTCTATGTTGACAACTATCCATGAGATATACATGTTACAAGTTGAAAGCAACCGCTGAAACTTAATCTTCCTTTGTGTTGCTTCAATACCTTTACTTTGATTTATTGCTTTATGAGTTAACTCTTATGCAAGACTTATTAATACTTGTCTTGAAGTACTATTCATGAAAAGTCTTTGCTATATGATTCACCTGTTTACTCATGTCATCACCATTGTTATGATCGCTGCATTCACTACATATGTTTACAAATAGTATGATCAAGGTTATGATGGCATATCACTTCGTAAATTATCTTTGTTATCGTTTTACCTGCTCGGGACGAGCAGAACTAAGCTTGGGGATGCTTGATACGTCTCCGACGTATCGATAATTTCTTATGTTCTATGCCATATTATTGATGATACCTACATGTTTTATGCACACTTTATGTCATATTCGTGCATTTTCTGGAACTAACCTATTAACAAGATGCCGAAGTGCCGGTTCTCGTTTTCTGCTGTTTTTGGTTTCGGAAATCCTAGTAACGAAATATTCTCGGAATTGGACGAAACGAAGACCCGGGGCCCTATTTTTCCACGGAGCTTCCGGAAGACCGAAGAACACACGAAGTGGGGCCACGAGGTGGCCAGGCTATAGGGCGGCGCGGCCCAAGCCCCGGCCGCGCCGACCTATAGTGTGGGCCCCTCGTGACGCCCCTTGACCTGCCCTTCCGCCTACTTAAAGCCTCCGTCGCGAAACCCCTGAGGCGAAAAACCACGATACGGAAAACCTTACTGAGACGCCGTCGCCGCCGATCCCATCTCGGGGGATTCTGGAGATCTCCTCCGGCACCCTGCCGGGAGAGGGATTCATCTCCCGGAGGACTCTACACCGCCATGGTCGCCTCCGGAGTGATGAGTGAGTAGTTCACCCCTGGACTATGGGTCCATAGCGGTAGCTAGATGGTTGTCTTCTCCTCATTGTGCTTCATTGTTGGATCTTGTGAGCTGCCTAACATGATCAAGATCATCTATCTGTAATTCTATATGTTGTGTTTGTCGGGATCCGATGGATAGAGAATACCATGTCATGTTAATTATCAAGTTATTATACATGTGTTGTTTATGATCTTGCATGCTCTCCGTTTCTAGTAGAGGCTCTGGCCAAGTTTTTACTTTTAACTCCAAGAGGGAGTACTTATGCTCGATAGTGGGTTCATGCCGCATTGACACACGGGACGATGACGAGAAAGTTCTAAGGTTGTGTTGTCTTGTTGCCACTAGGGATAAAACATTGGCGCTATGTCCGAGGATGTAGTTGTTGATTACATTACGCACCATACTTAATGCAATTGTCTGTTGTTTAGCAACTTAATACCGGAGGGGTTCGGATGATAACTCTGAAGGTGGACTTTTTAGGCATAGATGCGGTTGGATGGCGGTCTATGTACTTTGTCGTAATGCCCAATTAAATCTCATTATACTTATCATGTCATGTATGTGCATTGTTATGCCCTCTCTATTTGTCAATTGCCCGATCGTAATTTGTTCACCCAACATGCTTTTATCTTATGGGAGAGACACCTCTAGTGAACTGTGGAGCCCGGTCCATTCTTTAATACTCGAAATACAAATCTGCTTTGCAATACTTGTTTTCTTGTTTTCTCTGCAAACAATCATCTTCCACACAATACGGTTAATCCTTTGTTACAGCAAGCCGGTGAGATTGACAACCTCACTTGTTTCGTTGGGGCAAAGTACTTTGGTTGTGTTGTGCGGGTTCCACGTTGGCGCCGGAATCTCCGGTGTTGCGCCGCACTACATCCCGCCGCCATCAACCTTCAACGTGCTTCTTGGCTCCTCCTGGTTCAATAAACCTTGGTTTCTTTCTGAGGGAAAACTTGCTGCTGTGCGCATCATACCTTCCTCTTGGGGTTGCCCAACGAACGTGTGAAATACACGCCATCACGCGGCCAGGCCTGGGGCCGCGCGGCCCACATGTGTGGTGGCCCCTGGCTCTCCTCCGACTCCCCTTCGGTGTTCTGGAGCCTCCCGGAAAAAATAAGATCTTTGGCGTTGATTTCGTCCAATTCCGAGAATATTGCCCAAATAGCCTTTCTGGAACCAAAAACAGCAGAAAACATGAACTGGCACTGTGGCATCTTGTTAATAGGTTAGTTCCGGAAAATGCATAAAAACATTATAAAGTGCAAGCAAAACATGTAAGTATTGTCATAAAACAAGCATGGAACATCGAAATTATAGGTACGTTGGAGACGTATCGGCATCCCCAAGCTTAGTTCCTGCTCGCCCTCGAGTAGGTAAACGATAAAAAGAGTAATTTCTGTAGTGACATGCTACTTACATAACCTTGATCATACTATTACAAAGCACATGAGATGAATGAAGTGACTCAAGGCAATAATCTATAATGCTAACAAATAGATAACACATAGCAAAACTTTTCATGAAGAGTACTTTCAAGACAAGCATCAAAAGCCTTGCACAAGAGTTAACTCATAAAGCAATAGATTCAAAGTAAAGGCATCGAAGCAACACAGAGGAAGATTTAAGTTTCAGCAATTGCTTTCAACTTTCAACATGCATATCTCATGGATAATTGTCAACATAAAGTAATATGATGAATGCAAATATGCTAGTATGTAAGAATCAATGCACAGTTGACACAAGTGTTTGCTTCTAAGATGGAAGGAAGTAGGTAAACTGACTCAACATAAAGTAAAAGAAAGGCCCTTCGCAGAGGGAAGCAGGGATTAAATCATGTGCTAGAGCTTTTTAAGTTTTGAAATCATATAGAGAGCATAAAAGTAATGTTTTGAGAGGTGTTTGTTGTTGTCAATGAATGGTAGCGGGTACTCTAACTACCTCATCAACCAGACTTTCAAGAGCGGCTCCCATGAAGGACGTTATCTCTACCAGCAAGGTAGATCATCCCTCTTCTCTTTTGTTTAGACATGTACTTTAGTGTAGTTTATTTTTATTTTTTTAGATGACACTCCTCCCAACCTTTGCTTTCTCAAGCCATGGCTAACCGAATCCTCGGGTGCCTTCCAACATTCACATACCATGAAGGAGTGTCTATTTGCAAAATTAAGTTGCTTACTGATGAATCAGAGCAAAACATGTGAAGAGAATTATTAATGAAAGTTGATTAATTGGGGGCTGGGAACCCCGCGCCAACTCTTTTTGCAAAGTTATTGGATAAGCGGATGAAGCCACTAGTCCATTGTGAAAGTCTGTCAAAAGTAAATGACAAGATCGAAAGATAAAACACCACATACTTCCTCATGAGCTATAAAACATTGACACAAATAAGAGATAATAGCTTTTGAATTGTTTTAAGGTAGCACATGAAGTATTTGCTTGGAATGGCAGGAAATACCACATAGTAGGTAGATATGGTGGACACAAATGGCATAGGTTTTGGCTCAAGGTTTTGGATGCACGAGAAGCATTCCCTCTCAGTACAAGGATTTGGGCTAGCAAGGTTGTTTGAAGCAAACACAAGTATGAACCGGTACAGCAAAACTTACATAAGAACATATGGCAAGCATTATAAAACTCTACACTTGTCTTCCTTGTTGCTCAAACACTTTTACCGAGAAAATATCTAGACCTTAAGAGAGACCAATCATGCAAACCAATTTCAACAAGCTCTACAGTAGTTCTCCACTAATAGGTTTAAACTACATGAAAAAACTTAATCATGATCTACTTGAGAGATCAAAACAATTGCCAAGTATCAAATTATTCAAGACATTATGAAGCACTTTCTGTTTCCAACCAAATATCAATAAGTGTTGCGGTTTTCAACTCCGCCATGAACATTAAAATAAAGCTAAGAACACAGTGTTCATATGAAAAAGCGGAGCGTGTCTCTCTCCCACACAAGGATTGCTAGGATCCGAATTTATTCAAACATAAACAAAAACAAACAGACGCTCCAAGTAAAGCACATATGATGTGACCGAATAAAAATATAGTTTCAATAGAAGAAACCTGATAAGTTGATGAAGAAGGGGATGCCTCGGGCATCCCCAAGCTTAGACGCTTGAGTCTTCTTGAAATATGCAGGGATGAACCACGGGGGCATCCCCAAGCTTAGACTTTTCACTCTTCTTAATCATATATCATACTCCTCTCTTGACCCTTGAAAACTTCCTTCATACCAAACTTCTCATAAACTTCATTAGAGGGGTTAGTACTCAAAAAACTTGAATCCACCTTGGTCCTGTAGTGACACATTGCAAGAACTCAATAAAACATTAGCTACAGCTCTCCACGTCTAGAAATCCTTGCTTAAACTCCACAAGAGACAATGCAAAAAAAACAGAGACAGAATCTGCCAAAACAGAACAGCCAGTAAAGACGAATTTTAAACAGGTACTTCCGTTGCTCAAATCACAAAACTCAAAACTAACGAAAGTTGCGTACATATCTGAGGAACGCGCACGTAAATTGGCAGATTTTTCTGAGTTAGCTACAGAGAGCCCTGCCCAGATTCGTGACAGATAGAAATCTGTTTCTGCGCAGAAATCCAAATCTAGCATCAACCTTCGATTAGAGGCGTCACTTGGCACAACATTGCAATAAAATAAAGATAAGGAGAGGTTACTACAGTAGTAACAACTTCCAAGACACAACAAAACAGTAGCAAAATAAAGACATGGGTTATCTCCCAAGAAGTTCTTTTTTATAGCCATTAAGATGGGCTCAGCAATTTTAATGATGCACTCGCAAGAAATAAGAGTTGAAGCAAAAGAGAGCATCAAGAAGCAAATTCAAAACACATTTAAGTCTAACCCACTTCCTATGCATAGGAATCTTGTACACAAATAAATTCATGAAGAACAAAGTGACAAGCATAAGAAGATAAAACAAGAGTAACTTCAAAATTTTCAGCATATAGAGAGGTGTTTTAGTACCATGCAAATTTCTACAACCATATTTTCCTCTCTCATAATAATTTTCAGTAGCTTCATGGATAAACTCAACAATATAACTATCACATATAGTATGCTTTTCATGATCCATAAACACATAATTTTTATCAAGCTCAAAAATAGTGCGATTAATACTTTCAAACACACTTTTATCAATAATATAACAAGATGGTTGATCAATCTCAAGAGATATGGGACTCATAGATAATGTCAAGACCTTTCCAATCCCATTTTCATTAGTAGTACAATTAATATTATCAAGTAACATAGGACCATCATCAAGAGCTTTATCATAAACATTTGCTACGCAAAATTCTTTAGTACCATGCATTTCGACATCAGGCACAAACAAAGCATTATCATAAGATTTATCAAAGTAGCATGGATTATCATAGATAACAGTAGCATAATTATTCTCACAAGTTTTACTCATAGGGAATATTGCAAGAGAATCCACAGGAACATAACATTCAACCTCCTTTGGTAAGCATGGAGGACAATCAAATAGTGTAAGAGATAAAGAGTTACTCTCATTAGAAGGTTGGCATGGGTAGCTAATCCATTCTTCCTCCTTTTGTTCATCACTCTCCTCTTCTTTTTCATCCAATGAGCTTTCAGGTTCATCAATTTTCTCCTCTTTTTCATCCAATGAGCTTTCAGGTTCATCAATTTCTTCTTCCACAGGTTGCTGCAAATTGTGAGTGCATTCTTGTGCATTAATGAGTCTCTCTTTATAATCAATGATATAAGGATTATCAGTGTAACTTTCATTGCAAAAATTAAGGATAGAAGAGACATAATCTTTAAGGTCCTTACAAACAACACAAGTTTCATAATTTTTAACCATGAAGGATTCTATCTCGGAGGCTCCCATAAATATGACAAATTGTTCTACCTCTTCAAACCCAAAATGAATATAGCTATTCCGATTATAGTTCTTAATTAAAAATTCCTCACTAAAGCCACATTGAAATTTAAGATGTTTAGTGTCCTGTTGAGAGCAACAGTTTATATCATGGCGTTCAAGCAAGATTTTAGCAATTGTATTCAATTTTTCTATCACAGCACTCATCACTTTTCCCGCTCTTGATTCTCTATAATTATTATAATATTCTATAAGCTCCAAGTAGGTTGTAGGTTCTCCCATAATAGCAGTTTTTTAATTTTTAGGTTTTTCAAATTTTTATGGATTTTTGGGTATATGAGAAAAGTAAAACAAAACAAAAACAAACTAGACAAAAGTAAACTAAGCAAAGTAATACTAGACAGAAATAAATTAAGCACAAATAAACTAGACAAAAGTAAACTAAGCAAAACAAAATAAAATAAAACAGAGAGAGGGGTAGAGTGTACTCCCCAGGTGAACTTACGAGTAGAGCTATGCCTCCCCGACAACGGCGCCAGAAAACAGTCTTGATGACCCACAAGTATAGGGGATCGCAACAGTCTTCGAGGGAAGTAAAACCCAAATTTATTGATTCGACACAAGGGGAGGTAAAGAATACTTATAAGCCTTAACAACTGAGTTATCAATTCAGTTGCACCTGGAAAAGCACTAGTAACGAGGGTGATGTGAAAGCAGCAGTAATATGAGAGCGATAGTAACAGTAACACAGCAGCAGTAGCAGTAATATGAGAGCAATGGCACCAGAAAATAGTTGATACTACTTCCAATGTCATGTAGAACGAGTATATGATGATGAAAGATGGACCGGGGTTCCCAGCTATCTACACTAGTGGTAACTCTCCAATAACAAGTGTTGGGTGAACAAATTACAGTTGGGCAATTGACAGGATTGAAATAGCATTAAGAAAGAACATCAAGATCATTAATCATGTAGGCTTGTTTCCCATATATAGTCATACGTGCTCGCAATGAGAAACTTGTACAACATCTTTTGTCCTACCAGCCGGTGGCAGCCGGGCCTCAAGGGAATCTACTGGAAATTAAGGCACTCCTTTTAATAGAGCACCGGAGCAAAGTATTAACACTCCGTGAAAACATGTGATCCTCATATCTAAGCCTTTCCCTCCAGTTGTCCCAATTTCTGTCACTTTGGGGCCTTTGGTTCCGGACATAGACATGTGCATACAACTTGTAGATACAATCTAAGCAATAAGTATAGAGCTTAAATCTAAGATCATGCCACTCGGGCCCTAGTGACAAGCATTAAACATAACAAGATTGCAACAACAATAACTTCACAAAATTTATAGATAGACAATCATAACGTAACAATCCATCGGATCCCAACAAACACAACACCGATTACATCAGATGAATCTCAATCATGTAAGGCAGCTCATGAGATCATTGTATTGAAGTACATGGGAGAGATGATACCAACTAGCTACAGCTAGAACCCGTAGTCCATGGGGGAACTACTCACGGAGCATGATGGAGGCGGTGGCGTCGATGGAGATGGCTTCCGGGGGCACTTCCCCGTCCCGGCAGGGTGCCGGAACAGAGACTTCTGTCCCCCGAAACGGAGTTTCGCGATGGCGGCGGCGCCCCTGGAGTCTTTCTGGAGTTTCGTCAATCGGTACTATGTTTTTAGGTCGAAAGGACTTAAATAGGCGAAGAGGCGGCGCAGGAGGGGCGACAGGGTGGCCCCACACCAGGCCGGCGCGGCCAGGCCTGGGGCCGCGCGGCCCACATGTGTGGTGGCCCCCTGGCTCTCCTCCGACTCCCCTTCGGTGTTCTGGAGCCTCCCGGGAAAAATAAGATCTTTGGCGTTGATTTCGTCCAATTCCGAGAATATTGCCCGAACAGCCTTTCTGGAACCAAAAACAGCAGAAAACAGGAACTGGCACTGTGGCATCTTGTTAATAGGTTAGTTCCGGAAAATGCATAAAAACATTATAAAGTGCAAGCAAAACATGTAAGTATTGTCATAAAACAAGCATGGAACATCAGAAATTATAGGTACGTTGGAGACGTATCACGGCGTGGCCCCACCCTTGGCCGCGCGGCCCTGGCGTGGCGTCGCCTCGTCGCCCCACTTCGTAATCCTTTCGGTCTTCTGGAAGCTTCATGGAAAAATAAGACCCTGGGCGTTGATTTCGTCCAATTCCGAGAATATTTCCTTTGTAGGATTTCGAAACCAAAAACAGCGAGAAAATAACAAGCTGGCTCTTCGGCATCTCGTCAATAGGTTAGTGCCGGAAAATGCATAATAATGACATATAATGTGTATAAAACATGTGAGTATCATCATAAAAGTAGCATGGAACATAAGAAATTATAGATACGTTTGAGACGTATCACCGGCGCCCGTCATCTACACGCCGAGCAGATGAGCGGAGTCATCAACGACCTCGTCACCGCGGTCCAAGGCATCCGCCTCTTCTTGATCGGCACCCAGGGGCCCCCGATGCCGCCGCAGCCGCCCGTCTTCTCCGTGCCGGCGCCCGCACCATGGGTCCCTGCCTTCACGGGTGTTCCGCTGCAGCCCCCACCAGCGTCGGCCCACCCTTGGACGCAGTGGCCGCCGTCCTCCCCTGCCAGTCCGAGTGCCGCAGCTACGGGGGGCGTTCCCATCCACCAGATTCGTTTTTCTCCGTCGTCGTCTCCGCTGCCAGCGTGGCTCGCTGCATCGTCGACCCAGCCAGTCTACACCACCGTCGGTGAATCGCCAATTCCCACACTCCCGGGCGCCGCCCCCGTGAGTTATGCACGCCCCCATGAGGCGCGCCCCGACGCGCCCGGCCACGGCGGCGTTACACCGCCACCACCCCGCTACACCAAGGTCGACTTCGCCACCTTCGATGGGTCGAGGACCCCCTGAACTGGCTCAACCAGTGCGAGCAGTTCTTCCGCAGGTAGCGCACCCTGGAGTCGGATCCCACATGGCTCGCCTCCTATCACCTCCGGGACACCGCCCAGACGTGGTACTACTCCCTCGAGCAAGACGAGGGCGGCATGCCTCCTTGGGACCGCTTTCGGGAGCTATGCCTCCTCCGCTTTGGGCCGCCGATCCGCGGGAGCCACCTCGCGGAGCTTGGGCGCCTCCCCTTCACGTCCACGGTGCAAGCTTCATCGATCGCTTTCAAGCACTCGCCTGCCACGCCCCGGGTGTCACGGGGCAACAGCACGCGGAGCTCTTCATCGGCGGACTCCCGGATCACATACGGGTGGACGTGGAACTCTAGGCTCCCCATGACCTGCAGACGACGATGCACTACGCTCGGGCATATGAGCGCCGGGCCCAGGCACTGTAGTCGTCTCCCCCGAGCCGCGGGGCCTGGCTACCCGCCCGCCCCCACCGGCCGCAGCGTACGCGGCCATCACCGACCGCCCCCGCAGCGACGCCGCGTACCTTTCGGCGCCTCACCCCGGCGGAGCAATTGGAGCGCCATCGCCTCGGCCTGTGCTTCAACTGCGACGAGCCCTACGCACCAGGCCACGTCTGCCCGCGCCTCTTCTACTTGGAGACGGTGGACGACGGCGACGCAGACACGGGCGTCGACACAGCGACGGAGACCGCCCTCGATGCTGCGCCAACCACGACGTGCGTGGTCTCGCTCCATGCGTTGGCGGGAATCCGCAACGAGCATACGATGCTCCTGCCGGTGACGATACACGGCGAGCAGCTGGTGGCCCTCCTCAACACCGACTCCACGCATAACTTCCTACCGGAGACCACCATGCGTCGCTTGGGCCTCCAGCCGACGGGCGGCGATCATCTCCGCGTCACCGTGGACAACGGTGACCGCCTTCGCTGCCACGGCGTGGTGCAGCACGTGCCGCTTTCCATCGGTGACGAGCACTTCACCATCACATGCGCCGGCATCGACTTGGGCTGCTTCGACTTCATCCTCGGCGTGGACTTCTTGCGGCCCCTCGGGCCCATACAGTGGGACTTCGCCTCCTTGACGATGACCTTCTGGCGCCAGGGCCGCCGCGTCCGTTGGAAGGGCATTGGGGGCGCCGCTCCGGCACCGCAGCTCCAGCTCACCACGGCCGACCTCGACTCCGAGCACCCCCTGTTGGCCCACCTCCTGCAGCAGCATGACGACATCTTCAACGAGCCGCAAGGCCTCCCGCCTGCCCGGGTGTACAATCACCGTATCCACCTCACCCCGGACACGGCGCCGGTGGCCGTGCGGCCTTACCCCTACCCCCAGCTGCAGAAGGACGAGCTCGAGCGACAGTGTAAGACAAAGTAAGTTTGGGGAACCGGCACAACCCTCTAGGGGTGGCCTATCTCATATATATATGGGGTGTATACAAGATACAATACAACTCTAATACCAATATGGTATGAACACATATACAGCTACGTTACATGTCTAACACCCTCCCTCAATCTTAGCCACTTTGTAAAGCCTTCAAAAGTGTAAGATTGCGCCTGTAAGCCTCAAACTGTGGAAGAGGCAATGGCTTCGTGAAGATGTCTGCAAGTTGATCTTTAGAAGAGATGAACTTGATTCGTAGCTGTCGTCGTGCAACGCGTTCCCTCACAAAATGATAATCCACCTCAATGTGTTTAGTCCTAGCATGAAATACTGGATTGGTTGAAAGATATGTAGCACCAATATTGTCACACCATAGGACCGGAGACTGTGACTGAGAAACCCGCAATTCGCGAAGCAAATACTGTACCCATATGAGCTCAGTAGTGGCATTGGCAACAGCCTTATATTCAGCCTCAGTACTACTACGAGATACGGTGGCTTATTTCCGAGCACTCCAGGCGATCAAATTAGAGTCAAAGAATACAACATAGCCCCCGTGGATCGCCTGTCATCCGGACTACCAGCCCAGTCCGCATCAGAGTAGGCCGAAAGGACCCCAGAGGGGTTCGGCCTGATATGAAGACCAAAAGACAAGGTAGACTGCATATAGCGCAGAATGCGTTTAACCGCAGCCCAATGAGTGTCTCGTGGTGTATGTAGATATTGGCAAACCCTGTTGACAGCATAGGAAATATCCGGACGAGTAATGGTCAAATACTGAAGACCACCAACAATACTCCTGTACTCAGTAGCCTCATCAGAAGTCAGCAAAGTACCATCAACTGTTGTAATCTTCTCAGTAGAGTACATAGGTGTAGCCGTGGGTTTACACTTAAGCATACCAGCACGACGCAAAATATCCAGGGAGTACTTCTTCTGAGTCATAATCAAGCCAGAACCATGTGTCGCCACACCTCCAAGCCAAGAAAATAGTGAAGAGTACCCAGATCCTTGACAGCGAAATCCTTCCCAAGTGAAGCAATGAGAGCATCCGCCGCCAAGGTAGAGGAGCTGATTAGGATAATATCATCAACATAGACCAAAAAATACATAGTAACCTTGGTCGTCTGGAGAAGAAACAGTGATGAATCAGCTGTAGAGGGCACAAAACCATGAACACGAAGAGCTGAACCAAGACGGGCATGCCAGGCACGAGGCGCTTGCTTCAGACCATAGAGAGCTTTGGTGAGACGACATATGTGAGAGGGCCAATCAGGATCAACAAAACCAGGAGGCTGGCGCATATAAACCTCTTCCTCTAGCAAACCATGAAGAAAAGCATTCTGCACATCAAGCTGACGAAGAGACCAACCTCGAGTAACTACAAGCGACAGAAGAAGACGGATAGTAGTGGGTTTGACCACTGGGCTGAAGGTGTCTTCATAGTCAAGACCAAACCGCTGACGAAATCCTCGAGCCACAAGTCGTGCTTTGTAGCGCTCAATGGATCCATCTGAATGCTTCTTTACTTTGAACACCCATTTGGAATCAATGATATTAACACGAGGTGGCGGAGGAACAAGTGTCCAGGTGTCATTACGCAACAAGGCCTGATATTCCTGTTCCATAGCCTGTCGCCAATGTGGGATGCTCATGGCAGCTTGATATGTACGTGGCTCAGCAGACGGATCAGCTGGTGCAGCAGACATACAGGCAGCATACCAGGCGACAGTCCCATCAGTGCGCTCCAAGGGTTGAAAAATACCACTGCGACTACGCGTGTGAGGCCGCGAAGCCAAAGGAGCAACAGGTGCAGTGGATGTCGATGGAGGAGCTGGAGCAGGACTGGGCGACGGCGAGGGACTAGACGACGGTGATGGTGACGGAGATGCCGGTGGCAGCGACGGGCTGTGGAACACCGGCGAGGCTGGTACAGGAGACCCAGGCGAGGCGCGAGGAGACGCAGGTGCAGACGATGGCGGAGACAGCGTGGCCGCACGTTCAGTGTCTGCATGTGCAGTAGCCGGGGACGAGGCGAGCGGGCGATCGACGTGAGCATGGCGGGCACGGGCGTCGAGGCCATGGACGGTAGAAGACTGGGGCGAGCGATCGATGTCAGGCGAGGGCGAGCGCGGGCGATCGTCGTCAGGGGAGGCACGGCGTGCACGGGTGATGTCTACGGGTGCTTCTATTCTTGTAGACAGTGTTGGGCCTCCAAGAGCAGAGGTTTGTAGAACAGCAGCAAGTTTCCCTTAAGTGGATCACCCAAGGTTTATCGAACTCAGGGAGGAAGAGGTCAAAGATATCCCTCTCAAGCAACCCTGCAATCACGATACAAGAAGTCTCTTGTGTCCCCAACACACCCAATACACTTGTCAGATGTATAGGTGCACTAGTTCGGCGAAGAGATAGTGAAATACAAGTAATATGGATGTATATGAGTGGTAATAGCAATCTGAATAAAATATGGCAGCGAGTAAACATGCAACATAACAGTAAGTAAACGGAGATTCGATGTTTGGAAACAAGGCCCAGGGATCATACTTTCACTAGTGGACACTCTCAACATTGATCACATAATAAAACCACTCTACACTCTCTTGTTGGATGATGAACACCACTAATTGCGTAGGGCTACAAGAGCACCTCAATGCCGGAGTTAACAAGCTCCACAACATTCGATGTTCATATTTAAATAACCTTAGAGTGCATGATGGATCATTGCAATTACACCAAGTACTAACATAGCATGCACACTGTCACCATCACACTATGAAGGAGGAATAGATCACATCAATACTATCATAGCAATAATTAACTTCATAATCTACAAGAGATTACAATCATAACCTACGCCAAGTACTACATGATGCACACACTGTCACCATTACACCATGGAGGAGGAATAGTCTACTTTAATAACATCACTAGAGTAGCACATAGATAAATAGTGATACAAAACTCATATGAATCTCAATCATGTAAGGCAGCTCATGAGATCATTGTATTGAAGTACATAGGAGAGAGATCAACCACATAGCTACCGGTACAGCCCTTAGCCTCGAGGGAGAACTACTCCCTCCTCATGGGAGACAGCTGCGGTGATGAAGATGGCGGTGGTGTTGATGGAGAGGCCTTCCGGGGGCACTTCCTCGTCCCGGCGGCGTGCCGGAACAGAGACTCCTGTCCCCCAGATCTTGGCTTCGCGATGGCGGCGGCTCTAGAAGGTTTCTCGTACCGTGGCTTTTTCGTATCGAAGATTTAGGTCAGGGACCTTTAAATAGGCGAAGAGGCGGAGTCGGAAGGCTGACGGGGCCACCACACAGTAGGGCGGCGCGCCTGGCTCCTTGGCCGCGCCGCCCACACGTGTGGGCCCCCTGTGGCCCTCCTCTGGTGGCTCTCGGGTGTTCTGGAAGCTTCGTGGAATTCTAAGATGCTGGGCGTTGATTTCGTCCGATTCCGAGAATATTTCCTTACTAGGATTTCTGAAACCAAAAACAGCAGAAAATAGGAACTGGCACTTCGGCATCTCGTCAATAGGTTAGTTCCGGAAAACACATAAATATGACATATAATGTGTATAAAACATGTGAGTATCATCATAAAAGTAGCATGGAACATAAGAAATTATAGATACGTTTGGGACGTATCAAGCATCCCTAAGCTTAGTTCCTACTCGCCCTCGAGTAGGTAAACGATAACAAGGATAATTTCTGAAGTGACATGCTATCATAAACTTGATCATACTATTGTAAAGCATATGAGATGAATGCAGCGATTCGAAGCAATGATGAAGATAATGAGTAAAAAAATGAATCATATAGCAAAGACTTTTCATGAATAATACTTTCAAGACAAGCATCAATAAGACTTGCATAAGAGTTACTCATAAAGCAATAAATTCAAAGTAAAAGCATTGAAGCAACACAAAGGAAGATATAAGTTTCAGCGGTTGCTTTCAACTTCAACATGTATATCTCATGGATAATTGTCAACACAAAGTAATATAACAAGTGCAATAAGTAAACATGTAAGAATCAATGCACACAATTGATACAAGTGTTTGCTTCTAAGATAGAAAGAAGATAGGTAAACTGACTCAACAATAAAGTAGAAGATAGGCCCTTCACAGAGGGAAGCAGGGATAAAATCATGTGCTAGAGCTTTTTAAGTTTTGAAATCATATAGAGAACATACAAATAAAGTTTTGAGAGATGTTTGTTGTTGTCAACGAATGGTAGTGGGCACTCTAACTACCTCATCAACCAGACTTTCAAGAGCGGCTCCCATGAAGGACGTTATCTCTACCAGCAAGGTAAATCATCCCTCTTCTCTTTTGTTTACACATGTATTTTAGTTTCATTATTGATGGATGACACTCCTCCCAACCTTTTGCTTACACAAGCCATGGCTAACCGAATCCTCGGGTGCCTTCCAACATTCACATACGATGGAGGAGTGTATATTTGCAAAATTA
>NC_061508.1:214094792-214116248 GCF_022539505.1 Lolium rigidum | reverse complement strand
GGGTTAGGCCCATAGGCGACGAAAAATACCCCTTAGCGGACGATTTTAAGACGTTGTCTATCAGAACTTTTCTTGTAGTGCAGGTGGTATTCAAACTAGACTCACAATAATGCAACTAGCTTCTAAAGCATGAGTGCCTAGGAAATTACCTCCCGCAAGAGTATCAAGAACATACCTATTCCAGTTAGAGATACCAACATAAAAATTCCTAAGGAGGATAATAGTGGAGTGTTTCTTAGTGCACCTATGATGAGCATCACTAATTCTATACCAAGCATCTTTAAAACTTTCTCCCCCTTGTTGCATAAACGAACGAACTTCAACTTCAGGATTACTCATTTTAGCAATAATAAAAATAAACTAAGCAAAACCGAATTAAGTAAAGTAAAACAAGTAACTAATTTTTTGTGTGTTTTATATAAAGAAAGCAAACAAAACAGAAAATAAAGTAAAGTAAAGCAAGATAATAAACAAAGTAAAGAGATTGGATGTGAGAGACTCCCCTTGCAGCGTGTCTTGATCTCCCCGGCAACGGCGCCAGAAAATAGTCTTGATGGCGCGTGATGCACACGTCCGTTGGGAACCCCAAGAGGAAGGTGTGATGCGCACATCGACAAGTTTCCCTCAGAAAGAAACCAAGGTTATCGAACCAGTAGGAGATGAAGGCCACGTGAAGGTTGTTGGTGGAGGAGTGTAGTGCGGCGCAACACCAGGGATTTCGGCGCCAACGTGGAACCTGCACAACACAATCACAATACTTTGCCCCAACTTAACAGTGAGGTTGTCAATCTCACCGGCTTGCTGAAAACAAAGGATTAAACGTATGTTGTGGAGAATGATGTTTGTTTGCGAAGAACAACAGAGAACATAGATTGCAGTAGATTGTATTTCAGATGTAAAAGAATGGACCGGGGTCCACAGCTCACTAGTGGTGTCTCTCCAATAAGATAAATAGCATGTTGGGTGAACAAATTACAGTTGGGCAATTGACAAATAGAGAGGGCATAACAATGCACATACATATCATGATAACTAATATGAGATTTACTTACGGCATTATGACAAAGAACATAGACCGCTATCCAGCATGCATCTATGCCTAAAAAGTCCACCTTCGGGTTAGCATCCGCACCCCTTCCAGTATTAAGTTGCAAACAACAGACAATTGCATTAAGTACTCGTGCGTAATGTAATCAACACAAATATCCTTAGACAAAGCATTGATGTTTTATCCCTAGTGGCAACAACACATCCATAACCTTAGAACTTTTCATCATCGTCCTAGATTCAATGGAGGCATGAACCCACTATCGAGCATAAATACCCCCTCTTGGAGTCACAAGTATCAACTTGGCCAGAGCCTCTACTAGCAACGGAGAGCATGCAAGATCATAAACAACACATATATGATAGATCAATAATCAAATTGACATAGTATTCCATATTCATCGGATCCCAACAAACACAACATGTAGCATTACAAATAGACGATCTTGATCATGATAGGCAGCTCACAAGATCTAAACATGATAGCACAAGAGGAGAAGACAACCATATAGCTAGTGCTATGGACCCATAGTCCAAGGATGAACTACTCACGCATCAATCCGGAGGCGGGCATGATGATGTAGAGTCCTCCGGTGATGATTCCCCTCTCCGGCAGGGTGCCGGAGGCGATCTCCTGAATTCCCCGAGATGGGATTGGTGGCGGCGGCGTCACAGTATGTTTTCTCGAATCGTGGCTCTCGGTACTAGGGTTTTCGCGATGGAGAGAACAAATAGGCGAAGGGGCAGAGTCGGGAGGCGCCCGAGGGGCCCACCCCATAGGCCGGCGCGCCCCCCCTCTTAGCCGCGCCGCCAGGTGGGGTGGGGCCCCCTTGGCCCCTCTCCGTCTCTCCTTCGGTGTTCTGGAAGGCTCCGTGGAAAATAAGACCGTGGGCTTTTGTTTCGTCCAATTCCGAGAATATTTCCTGTGTAAGATTTCTGAAACCAAAAACAGCAGAAAACAGGAACTGGCGCTTCGGCATCTTGTTAATAGGTTAGTGCTGGAAAATGCATCAAAATGATGTAAAGTGTATATAAAACATGTGAGTATTGTCATAAAACTAGCATGGAACATAAGAAATTATAGATACGTTTGAGACGTATCAGCAGTGCTTTACCCTGTACACATGGAGCACTCCAGCACAACAACCCATTGAAGATGGCTATGTTCGTGTCACGGTGGAAGACATAGTCCAAGGGTTTGAGGGCCTGGAGATTGACTATGCTACACCCGAAGGGGAGAAAAGACTTGGAGATGTCAAGCGCCAGTTCATTCTATGGAAAAAAGAAGTACATAGTGTTTCCAGGTGAGGCGCCAAGGCCAACAAGTCCATCCCCCTCCGGTGGTGGTGGTGGTGGCGGCGGCGGTGGTGGTGGTGGTTCACCTACACCTCCTTCACGTCAGCCAACGCCGGCCCCCAATCCACAACCTCCGGCGGGTAAGCAGCCGCCGCCCCCCAGTCCTCTACGACGGGTACGCTGCCCCCTAATCCACCTCCGGCGAAGAAGCAGAAGCAGGCGGACAGCAAGGCAACCCCCTCCTGGACTATTAACCCGGACCCTTATGTACCTAAGACCACAAAGGTACCAATGCCATCACTGAAGCCTCTCCTCCCAAGGCCTTGGGAACTTAGTGTCGAGGAAAACAACGTGGCCGCGGCTGCTCAGCATGAGAAATGGAAGGTGGATATGAAGGCGAAAAAAGAGCCTGAGCCCAAGCCAGTATTTACTGAGAAGGAAAAGAAGTGGGCTAAGGATTTTTTTGACGACACCGTCCCAAGTCGAGCGGAATCTTCCAAACGACTATGGACGTGAATTTCGTAGGCAAGAAGAAATATTGGAAAAAGCAGAGGCGGAGAAGAAAGCCATGGCGGAGAAGGAGAAGAAAGCCTTGGAGGAGAAGAAAGAAGAAAGTAAAGAAAGCGGGAAACAAGTTGCCCAGCTCGGTGAACAGAATAAACAATCGATCCCCCCGCTCATAGTGAAAGCCGGTCCGGATGCTATGATGTTGTCCCTCAGAGCCGATATGGATAAGGACTTTGAACTAATGGACCCAGCTATCATAGCAGCTGCTGGAGCACAGGGAATGACAGTAGTGGAGGCCAAAGAAAGAGCGGCCGAGTTCAGTATGACTCTTCGTGCATTGTTAGGCCTTGAGGATGCACCACTAAGTGAGGTAGCATTTACATATAAGCCGAATGGGCCTCTCGTCGAGCCTGCGCAGGAAGCGAGTCTACCAACACAAATGCGAAATCTGCTACGTTGGTACAAGAATTTCATAAAAAATAAGGTCGGCAAAGAATATATTTATGCGGAAGTTAGAGAGGAGCATCACTTCAAACAGTACTCTGTACAAGTTCATATGAGTGAATTGTTCCAGCTTTTCAATCTGCGCGAGCTCGACAAATCTATCCTGAGTTGCTACATTCTGTAAGTGATTTATTTCTACCTCATCTCGTTCTTCATTGCCTGCACTATATATATTGTCCTAACTATATGGTTGTGTATGCTATTATGCAGAATGAAGCTTGGGGAATGCAAAAAAAGAAACATCTATGATGTTGGGTTCATTGACCCACATATAGTTAATGGATATGTGTTAGAAAGATACCCCCAAGACGTGGAGAGAGACTTGTACAAGTTTCTTAAAGAGCAGCAACTCAAAAGTCAAATTCTATTTTCTTACCATTTTGGGTGAGTGTTTGTCTTGTGCACATTCTCTTTTGTTTACTTCATGCATGGTATGTCTAATCGATGAGTTATGCATAACTGTGCATGTAACGTGTCCGCAGGTTCCACTGGATTCTGCTAATAATTGAATTTCACACCTCCAGAGTTCTCATAATGGACTCTCTGAATATGGATTCAAAGCTTTGGGTCGACATGAGATTAATGATGCGAAAGTAATTATTTTCAGTCATTTGCACTCTATATCGATCGGCCTCTTTCGTTCCCTAATATCAAGTAACTAATAACTCCCTTGTTCATTTAATTTTCTTTGCCCTGTAGGGTTTGAAAACGGTTCAAAGATAAAGTAACCGGTGAATTCAAAGATGAGATAGAATTTAGAAGGTTAGTTAATGTGGATACTCAGCCACCACCGGGGACAAATCTATGTGGATACTATGTTTGTGAGTTCATCCAGAGACACACCTCTGAGCGGAGGCTGGCAGATATCAACTTGCGGAGGAATGACTTGCGGAAGAAGTTTAGTCCAGAAGCTCGCTTTCGACCAATTCAAGAGGAATTAGCAGGATTTTTGGTGAGGGAAGTCCTCTATCCTAAAGGAGAACACTATTACGAGGACGAAGAACTTCTGATGTCGTAAATTGTGTATGGAAACTTGTTCGAAGTTGTATATGGTCACCCGAGATTGAATATATATTGTATATTCCTCTTGAATTGTTCTTGTTTGAAATTTCGAACTTGTTTGAAATTGTATATTCATATGCATCAACGTGTAACGTGCATATAGTACCGTAGAATATGTGTACTGAAACTTCTTTGAAATTAAAATAAAACACAAAATAAAATATAAAAGAAATAAAACACAACAAATTAAAAAGAAACCAGATTTAGGGGGGCTAAAACCCTAAACCTGCGAAGACCTTTAGTCCCGGTTGACCTGGCAAACCGCAACTAAAGGTCCTCTGCCCCGACGAGCGCTTGCCGCCCACGTGGATGAGCCTTTAACCGCGGTTCGTAAGCAACCGGGACTAAAGGGGGGGCCTTTAGTCACGGATAATTAGTCCCAGTTGCGCAACCGGGATTAATGCCAGTTGCGAACCACGACTAAACGCCGTTTTTCTACAGGGAGGGAACGGCGGCCGGAGCCGTTGTTCGCCGCGCCACGGCCCGTCATTGCTCGCTGGTGGAGGCGAATTGGGGAGAGAAGACAGTGCTGAGGAGAGGAGGCAGACGGCGGTGCTGAATGCGGCCAGACGCGGTAGGTTCCGCAATATTTATTTTTATTCATTTATTAATATTATTATCAACTAATATATGTATTATTCATATAATATGGCCAAATAATTAATATCTTTAAATCTTTAAACTGCAAGTGGACAAATAATATATGCATAACTATTAGAAAAGTGTGAGAAATTTGAATGTGGAATAATTTTATTTTTATTCATTTATTAATATTATTATCAAATAATATATGCATTATTCATATAATATGGCCAAATAATTAATATCTTTAAATCTTTAAACCGCAAGTGGACAAATAATATATGCATAACTATTAGAAAAGTGTGAGGAATTTAAACCGCAAGGTTTTATTCATGAATATGGCAGAAAGTTGAAGCCATCGAGTCAGCGCTGCCAATTATGTGTTTCTAAGGTTTGAGGGCATATGGTTTCTTGCATGGAGGGGTTCGTGTGAGCCAGTCATGATGATTTAGGTAAATAATTTACAGATGTTCTGTAGGAATTTCACGGCCCTAATTCCATGATCTAAGGAAGCCTGAATAATATCTGGGATACAAGTAGGGGTGAAAACGGATCGGGTCTAAGGAATTGCTAAAATTTGCTCTCATTTTTTTTTTCTTCTGTAACTCCGATTGAGCCTGAATAATATCTGAGATACAACTTTTCATAACCTACGTACCCATAAAATATGAGATCATTCTGAGGTGTTTAGGTAGGATAAACAAACATACTGTATGTGAGTAAATAACATATCCATTATGCATATAATATGGCATAGTTAATATTTTTGAATCTGTAAATCGCATTTGGACAAATAATATGTCTATTATTATTAGAAAACTGTGAGGAATTATATTAGAAAGATTTAATATATTGATCGCGACGATTCATATGTTCGTACATTGAAGGCACACACGACATCACACACCACACCACCACGCATCTACTCGTAAATATTAAGTCCGAGGCGATCCAACTGGCTATTGTAGCCAAGTGCCCAGAAATGCCTCCTACCCAGCTCGAAGCCGAGGCGAGCGTCGAGAGTGGCATATGCAGTTGCTTATGGCTCAAGGGAAAACCGCCCCATCCAAAAAATAAGTGCCTCTTCTTTAGCTAATTCCGAGGCGGTCTTCAGCGGCTTGTTCTTCTTTTTAAACTTCTTCTTCTGCTCGAGACCCATCCTAATATAATGATTTGCCAAATCATAGAAATTCGGAGTCTGCTTATTTGGGATGGGGTTCCGGAGGATCTGCTGGAGGTTGATCGCAGACGGACTACCATTAATTTCGTAGGTATGCAACATATTCACATTATTGTGGATTGCCGCGTCATAGAATCTGATGTTCTTGTCCGCAAGGAAATCGATGAGAAGTTGTGGCACTTCATCGGCATGAACAATATGGAAGACCAACGTCTGTTGCACGACGGAGAGTTGAAGGACGACAGCGCATTGATTAGCTCTACCCTTGCGAGGGTCGGTGAACTCGCAGTCCAAGCCCACGATCTTCAAACACAGAAAAAATTGCCATTGGGACTTTGGATGCTTTATGATATCTCTAAATTTTAAGCACCTTCTAAGAAAATGCTTCTTTGCTACATCTTTGATAACAAAAGCCATGGAAAAGCTAGCCTTCATTTCCGCGATGTCAAGGAAATCCCTCTTGATGGCGTGGATCCACCTCTCCACCCTCTTCGCACGGAGGGTGTACGTGACCTTGAAATTCATCTTCTCGATGACATCGTAGTAGACTTCAGATCGAGGGAAGTCGAGGGCGCGCGCGAGCTTGACCATTTCTGGATCCATGAGACACTCGAGTGAGGGCCGGCCGGTGCGCGGGAGAGAGAGAGGCCGACCTCGGGCTCTTTTTTGGGAGAGAGATGTGGATAATTGTGCAGTTTTGGTAGCTATGGATATCTGAGGAAGACAAAGCATGTATATAGGGAAGAGGGAGGTGAAAAGGCCAGCAAATGGCGCCGGCGGCGATGCAACTTCTGGCGGCGACAATTGTTGTTCCCTCTGTTTTCCGTGTGCAGTAATGGCGAGACGAATCGATTCCCATGCGGGAACGAATAGTTGGACTTTATGTCCCAGCTCGTGTCTCCAGCCGGGATAAAAGGGCTGCCAGCAGGACGCAAAAGGCTTCAGACCCTTTTGTCTCGGTTAGAGACACGAGTCAGGATAAAAGACCTTAAAGAACTGCGACAAAAGGTTTCGTAGCTTCTCGGTGATTTCGGGACGACGTGGTCAGCCTATTTGTCCTGACTCCAGACTGGACTGGGACAAAAGGTTTAAACGAAAACCCAATTTTCTACTAGTGGGGACGAACATATCAACCTAGTGGATTTCACTGGATCGAATGTTGCAAGCGTTAAGTAGTTCGTACACATGTAACTAAAAGCCGTGTTTGAATTTCTGACCAAGAACAGAATGTTGCAAGCGTTAAGTAGTACGTACACATGTAACTAAAAGCCGTGTTTGAATTTCTGACCAAGAACACTATACTTGTACAGTACCTCTGATCAAGTAATACAACATAGACAATAACTACTATATTATTTAGGAACAAACATCTTTTTTGTAAGAATTTTGGGGCCATTTCAAGGGGTCATGGCTGGATGACACGTGTTGCATTGTGTGGTTGATTTCTCCTGTTTTACTCTTGTGTGCCCTTTTGGGTGTGTATAGAAATTAGGTGTGAGTGACTACTGTTGTGTTGCTCTGACTCTTCTTTCAAACTGGGTGTGTGTAGCAATTTCGTCTGTGTCCTCGGTAATTCCTCCCACCGCTCAGCTGCTAAGCCTAATCTCCTTGTCTCTTTTCCTCTCTCTAAATTGTACGGGACAGAGCGATGGGAGGAGACGCATTGCGTGTTGCTTCGTCATGCCACCGCCGACGAGCGCGTCGCGGGAGTCTCCGCCAGGATGTGTCCGACAAGCGCGAGGAGGCGCGTAGCATCGCAGGAGGATCCGCAAGGCTGCCGACGACGAGGGGGCGAGGACCGTCGCGGGAGGCTCCGCTAGGACGCCTCCGGCGAGCACGAGGAGGCGCGTCTCGGGGAGAGTGGCGCTAGGCTGCTGTCGAATCTGCCAGGTACATCTTCCCCTCCAGTGGCCACCGCCCTCCTCGCTCTCTGGCCATTGTGCCGTCTACCGAGCCAACAATCGGACCCTCTTCCTCTTCCCAGGCTCCCCCAAGGAGAATCACCGCGAGGAGGACGATTTGGGTGCCCTCTTCGGCTCTTCCCCCTCCCAGGGCGGTTACCGGGGCGGAGGATGTCAACGCTCCTCTCCCTCTAGAGGCAGCGCGGCCATGGGAGAAGCCGGCGCGGCTGGTGCTCAAGGTGAGTCTTCTACCACCACCGGTCTGACTTCCTTTGCCGCGGACGGTTCGTCGCCTACGCGGCCGTTCCTTCCCATTTTGCCGTCCACCGCCTCCTTGTATTTCTGGCCACGGTGCCGTGTGCTTCCAAGCCACGACGCCCTTGTGGTTGCTGATCTTTTTTTGTATGTCACCTCGATACGATCGAGTAATGTGCAGCGATGCTTACTGCTCTTGGTTTCTCACGGGGGTCGCAGCTGCTCTCTCTTGTGCGGATGAAACTGCTGCTGCTGCTGTCCTGTCTTTCTGCTACCTATACCAGAAGATATATTATACCACTTCATGGGATTCTGTGTACTCTCTAGACAAGGTAAATGAGAATTTGCTATCGCAGTTCCCGTTTCCTGAATATAATGATTCGAGTGTAGGCCAATAAGAGGTATTGAAGGTTGTATTCTTTTTCTGAAAACCACAACTATGTGTCGTTTAGTTTCAGCTTCTATGCTTCTAATGTGTGGTGATCTGTACACATGCCTCCCTGATTTTAACAGTGTCATGATTCCGTTTTATCCCCTCCTCATACAAACATGAATTATCAGTTTCACACCATACTTTGTAAACTAAGATGTGCCTATGTTATAGTTTGTAAATAATATGTGATATCCAGTTGGTTGTTAGTGCAGAAACCTGAAAGGAATTCTTCCTAGATGAGTACTGATAGTCATGGATGCAGTGCGAGTAATGCCTGCCGCTTTGATGACAAAAGAGTTCTCAGGCTTTGATGCTATTTATGCTTGGTGTTGTTGGTACCTACCCACCAAATGAGTATCGTCAATGTGATCCCAACAAATGAATGCATGATGCATAATCACAAGATAAAACTGATGGTTCATTCCTGCCACATTTGTATACTAATTGTTATATATGTGGGTACTGAATCCTCTCTTTTATCTTTATATTATCCATAGATTACGTGCACAGTAATGGTATGGAACTCTTTGCTTAAAGATTATCAGCATGCTTTCCTCGATGCAATTGAGACCAATGTTAGAAAATCTTGGATTGTTATTTTTTCCAGTTTATAAGACAAGCAGAAACATAAGATAAAAATGTGTATTCCAAATGTCAATACTAAAAATCATTGCATCTTCCTCTGTTGCACTGCTAAAGTTTGGCCATGGCTAGACTATGTTCTAACAGAAGCACTTCTCTGAATATTCTGTGCAAGTGGTACAAACTACCGATGGAGCTATAATACTACAATTGGCCTTCGACCACTTCCATGAAATGCCTAACCAAGTGATGTCACACAATTTGGCCCACAATAATGGCCTTCATTCTTTCACCAGGTATGTCGACTCAGCCTTGCATCATCCCCAGGCATGTTTTTTTTATTAGTTTACCTTAGTTTGCGTGCATGCAAATTGTATTATGGTACGCTGATTCCGTGCAAAGCAAACTTAATCCTTACTGATATTGTGATATTCAAATATTACTGGATACCATACCATGTCTTGACCGTAGGTGCATGCATGATGTTTCAAGCTTGCACAAACCAATAAGGAAAGATAATATCCATACTTCTAATTACTCCATCAGTTAGTGGACTATATGTAGAGATGATTTATTCCTTTGCATATTAGCAATGTTGCTTCTTCTGGTGGTATCCTATTATTTTCCTCTTAATTGCGATATCTTATATCGGATCTTTCCAACATGAACCAGTGAGAAGTATTAGCATATGATGATTTGTTTTATGACTTCCTTCTCATCAACCATTTCATGGCTGAGATTTCAAATTGTTCAATGTTGAACTATTATCGCTATTGTGGTTCAAAGCAGCGGTTTTACTAGATATGCTGCACCATTATGATTTGACCGAGTCATAGAAGAGCTCCAACCCTCTAATTATTGATCTTGAAATAAACTATTTTTTTATAATGCTGAAGTGTTCTAATCTTGGAAAAGCTATAAGCTCTCTGGCATTGAGGGCTTCTGTCTGATCGAGGTGTCGCTATTGCTGGCCGTACCTGCAGGTGATTTAGCGCTTAGCTGCCGGTGGATTTGGTAGTTGGTGGTTGCTTCATTCCTGGTTGATCTGGGCCTACCTGGTGGTATGTGCGATGGTCCCATATGTAAGGTACTGATGTCACCCACGCGTAAGCCCTAGGCGGATAGTCTCCTCTCCTGAATTTAATGCGAAGAACCAAAAGCCAAAGCGTGGTAGGCTGTGAACCGGAGGATTGCTAACCAAAAACAGAAAGAAGAAGAAGAAATGCAGATCAAGCAGGTTATTCGTCTCGATGATGCCCACTTCCTCAACGTGGATGAGGCTGGACCTTCAGCTACAGCGGATGTAGCCCCTCTGTATCTTGCCCCCCCCCCCCCCTCTCCAAAGACAACGAGATGGTCTTCTTCTCCACAATGAGGATGACGCGGTCTGGTGTTAACCGCTCCAGGGGCGAAAATTATCTACCTTTCTGAAATGCTCCAGTTCACACTAATTGGTTCTATGTCATAGTACAATAAGTAATTCCTTTTCTATATCTTTTGTTGTATGTATGACTGTGACCGATGTACTAAAGACTACCTCATCTTACTGTCTTTGTGTTGCCCCTAATCCCACTTCAGCTAATAATAGGTGATGGTCTATATACGTTCAGCTTTTTGCTTTGTTTTCTGATGCATCACATTTACTTTTGAAATTCAGAAGAGAGAATTTCAAACTGGTTCATACAATAGCAGACATATAAAAGAAACTTATCTTTTAGTAGTGCAGTAGCTTATTTTTTTACAAGAGGTCGCGTACTATTATATACTTTGCAGTGTATGGCCTTTCAAAAAATACCGGTTTCTTGCATAAGAGAGAAGAAACGAAAATAACAGCATTATCTAGGAGATTCTGCTTCTTTCGTCGTAGAATGATGTTGGGTTTCATGCCATTACATCTGATATTTCGGTTGTTTCCATGAGTAACGATATCTATTTGGATTATAATACGGAGTATATATTGTCTCTTGGAGATAGAATTTTCCTTACGTAATCCATTTTAATTTGCAGATTCTCCTATCATGCGATTTGTATTGAGTTGATTTAAACTAGAACTGAGAAACAAGTTATCTTTGAAAAAATGGCTATTCATTGCTCAAGGTTTCCTGAATAGTTCAACAGATTTGAGTCATTACAGTAAATTGTTTTAACACCTACCATTGATGATGTAAGTTTCAATTGGACCATATCAGCTTATTATAGACATGCTTGCACTTGGAATGCAAGTTGGAACTAATTATCTTCTGAAGGACAACTGCAGTTACTCAATGAGATGTTAACTAGAATCTCCAAGCAACATATTAGCTTTCAGTTGTTGCTCTCCTAGCTGGAATCTCTATAGATGCTCACTGGAATCTGCAATTTCTGTGGACACATTAGAAAACTCAAATGTCCTAGCAAGGAAGCCATCTCCTGAAGGTTTTATAAACGTTAACACTTAACACCGATACTTCCTTCATTTCTGAAAGCATCCTCTCTCGAGACAGATTGTAACGGGCTGAAGAAGCAGGAGTTGAGGTCGTGTGCGCATCTCAGCGTGAACTTTGGCTTCAGAGTATTGTGATGGGATCTGATTGCCAGACACTGATCAATTTTCAGGTCGCATAACCTCTCTGCCTCATTTCTGATTGTTGCTGTTGATTTTTTATATAGACTCATGAAAAAAATTGAATTGGGGAGCTTGGCCCCGGCCTAGGTAGATTTCTGAATCATTAAAAAGTTTCATGTCGTGTGCACTTCCATTGAGAAAGAGTAGAAGACATACTAAAGTTTTTTCATAGCATAATCTTTTCATTATTTTGGTATGGCTATGTGGTAGATAAGATATGTTTACTCACAACATATTATGTCCACTTTGACATTCGAAGGCTCCTTTTTTTTGAGGAAGAAAAAAAAAATCAACCTTATTGAATTGTGGTTGGCTTTATATAACTAACTGGATTTTTTTTTTGCTTGCCATTTTGAAAAAAAACTTGATAAAGATACAAGAGATATCATGAGGTTGAGCCCCATGTCATCCAATTGTGTGATAATGCGATGATCCAAGTAATCTGAGTACAATTGTATGGTTTAGTAGTTTGTACATTGGGACTTGTGATTTTGCATTTTTCAACTTATACTGCTCAGGTTTGCCAAGATTTTCTTGATAGAACCTAGCATCAAAGCATATCAACCTCTTTCCTTGACGAATCTAAATATCGGAATCTTGAACAAAATGAACAATCCAATTTAGGAATAGAAAAAAAATATTATTGTTGCTAGCTTAGTTTATTGCATGATCTTGACAATTTGCTTATGGTGCTCTATTTTGAAATTACTTTCTTTCTGTCATCCAATATACTTTGTTCGTCATCTGTAGCTGAATTGTTGTAGGCCTAGCTTAGATGAAGCAAAGGATTGCAGCCCTCCGGATTTTGTTGGTTTATATTTATCAACTGAACAACTTGCTGCTCTGTTCCTCAATAGCAATCTCTCAGTGAGTTCACCATAAATAAATTCCGTTCAACCAATAATATATCAGCTTATAGATTTTGGTATGTGGCTTTGTTTTTACCGTATTAGCCTCGACAGCTGCAGATCATCGTGATAGCCGTTATTGAGCTTGTGCTTTTCCTAAGTATTTGATCTATGTCATGGCCTGCTTGAGAATAGTGATGCTGACACCTGTAACTACACTTGCTCGCCCTAGCTAACAAGTTACCAATTTCCTCTCCCCTTTTGTTGGGTTTATCCTAGGAGCGGAGGGAAAGATATGAATAAAGTCAACTCTATTTTTTGTATGGTGGTTTTTGCTGCATTTTGTACAAATATTTGAACAAATTGCAAACAGGTGGTATTGTGAATAGGGGAAGAACCGAGATTTCCTATTGCGGTTATTCAAGATGGCACCACGACGCTGAAGGTTGACACTCGACACCTGAGAGACAATTAGTTTCCACAGACTGTTTGACAAAGTTTTACTTATTATATTATAAAAACATTTTTGTCCAATTGTTTATAAAAATATTTACCACAACTAAAAAATACTACCAATCAGCCATTATATGGCACGGCGTGCCGCCGCGCCTTTCATTGCTAGTTCCATTTATTCACATTCCACGGATTTGATCAAGAACATCATACACACCAATTCATCCATCCCCACTCATGGACCTAGCACGAGCCCCATCCTCCCCATCCCCAACTTCGAACCAAACCACAACTCTTACTCCATCCATTAACAAAACAAAGATAAATCATTGATCCATCCATGAAGAACAAGTGAGAGAGGGGGGAGAGGGGAAAGGAGGGTCCTTAGGGCATCTTCAGCGGGCCGAACCAAAACGGCCACCCAAACGATCCGATTCTATCCGCTAGGGTCTGCTCGTGGACAAAATTTGGGAGGCGGTCCAGCCGGCGCCAGTGCATCCAACGGCGCGACCCATTGTGTCAGACCCTTTAAAATACAAATAGCCCTCCTACTCATCGTCGGTAGGCGGGCGCGACGACCCAACTTCGGCATCTTTCTTCCTGCGAGCAGAGGCAGCTAGCTGGATCATCGCGAACCGCCGCCTCATGGTGAACTCCGCGTTCATGGCGATTCGCTCCTCTTCTCGGCGGGCTTGCTCGGCGAGGGTACGAGCGTTTAGCTCAAGGCTCCTCTGTCACTCAGCCTCCATGAGGAACCGCCCAGCCTCCTCGGTAGGCAACCGCTCGCGGGAGGCCGCCATGACGCGTTGGAGGAGTTGTTGGTCCGCTTTCTCTAGGATGTGGGCGACGTTCCTCTAGTCGTGCGCCAGCCGGTAAGACTCGAGTATCGCCACCTGCTGCGGATCAGCCATGGGCTGCTGCTCCTCCTCCACTGCTTCGCACTCCGTGCTCACCTCGTACTTAGCGTCTAGGGGGGTGGACTCCGCTATGTCTTCTTCGCTGATGCCTGCGTTGAAGATGTGTGACGGGCTCCAGCCGCGCTCCGGCTCCGTAGGCGAAGGTGCAGGCGTCGTGCGCCCGTTCCGCCACAACATAGAGTACGTGGTGGTCTTGCGGTGAGGCATGCTGGCTACATGATGATGATGCTTGGTGGTGATGAGCATGGGGGAGGCTGCGCTTTAAATAGGCTGAGGCATTGGATGCCGGCGCGGGGCTCAAGCCGTCGACATTGATGGTGGAAACAACGCAAGCGACGATGACAGTGATGGCCATGGCTCCAGCTGCATGTCAGCCTTCTGCCGTCGGGTCGCATCCAACTATGCCATCAGTCAGCCTTCTGCCTTCGGGTCGCTTCCAAGAGGGCCCGAAGCATGTGTTGGATAATTAGGCACAATTTTCATGATTAATTCAAGAATATTAAACATGACGACAACAACTACTAACATGTGAAACTCGAACATACTAGATGCATTAATCAACATGAATAGTAGCAGCGCAAACAGTAAAACATCCATCGCTAAACAGATCGAGATATGTCGCACGTACCGATCTGGTGGAGGTGGCGGTGGAGGTGTAGCAGATGAAAGCAGCAGTAATGTTGTTGATGACAACGTTGTTTACGAAGGGTCGAAGTAGACGGTGTTGAAGACGACAGTAGGCAGCACCGCCCGACTTGGATGGAAGACGACACGTGGTGAAGAGCTTGAGCAGTCGCGCATAGCGCTTCCCAAAAACCTAATTCGCCATCTCCCGTACAGAATCGCAAAGGTGAGTGATACGTCCCAAACGTATCTATAATTTCTTATGTTCCATGCTACTTTTATGATGATACTCACATGTTTTATACACATTATATGTCATTATTATGCATTTTCCGGAACTAACCTATTGACGAGATGCCGAAGGGCCATGCTGTTGTCTGCTGTTTTTGGTTCCGTAAATCCTAGTAAGGAAATATTCTCGGAATCGGACGAAATCAATGCCCAAGATCCTATTTTTCCACGAAGCTTCCGTAACACCCGAGAGCCACCAGAGGGGAGCCCTGGTGGGCCCAGATGATAGGGCGGCGCGGCCAGGGCCTGGGCCGCGCCCCCCTATTGTGTCACGCCCCCTTCAGCCCTCCGACTCCGCCTCTTCACCTATTTAAGCCTCCTCGACCTAAAACTTCGATACGGAAAAGCCACGGTACGAGAAACCTTCCAGAGCCGCCACCATCGCGAAGCCAAGATCTGGGGGACAGGAGTCTCTGTTCCGGCACGCCGCCGGGACGGGGAAGTGCCCCGGGAAGGCATCTCCATCGACACCACCGCCATCTCCATCACCGCTGCTGTCTCCCATGAGGAGGGAGTAGTTCTCCATCGAGGCTAAGGGCTGTACCGGTAGCTATGTGGTTAATCTCTCTCCTATGTACTTCAATACAATGATCTCATGAGCCGCCTTACATGATTGAGATTCATATGAGCTTTGTATCACTATTAATCTATGTGTTACTCTGGTGATGTTATTAAAGTAGTCTATTCCTCCTCCATGGTGTAATGGTGACAGTGTGTGCATCGTGTAGTACTTGGAGTAGTTTATGATTGTGATCTCTTGTAGATTATGAAGTTAACTGTTACTATGATAGTATTGATGTGATCTATTCCTCCTTCATAGTGTGATGGTGACAAGTGTGCATGCTATGTTAGTACTTGGTGTAATTGCAATGATCTATCATGCACTCTAAGGTTATTTAAATATGAACATCGAATGTTGTGGAGCTTGTTAACTCCGGCATTGAGGTGCTCTTGTAGCCCTATGCTGGCGCAAAGTTGACGTGGGAGTTAGAGATCCCTGTGGTGTAACTTTTCTTCAGTTCCCCGGCAACGGCGCCAGAAATTTGCTTGATGCGTGTAGTTAACACGTCCGTTGGGAACCCCAAGAGGAAGGTGTGATGCGCACAGCGGCAAGTTTCCCTCAGTAAGAAACCAAGGTTTAATCGAACCAGTAGGAGTCAAGAAGCACGTTGAAGGTTGATGGCGGCGGGATGTAGTGCGGCGCAACACCGTAGATTCCGGCGCCAACGTGGAACCCGCACAACACAACCAAAGTACTTTGCCCCAACGAAACAGGTGAGGTTGTCAATCTCACCGGCTTGCTGTAACAAAGGATTAACCGTATTGTGTGGAAGATGATTGTTTGCAGAGAAAATAGTAAAACAAGTATTGCAAGCAGATTTGTATTTCAAGATAAAGAATGGACCGGGGTCCACAGCTCACTAGAGGTGTCTCTCCCATAAGATAAAAGCATGTTGGGTGAACAAATTACAGTCGGCAATTGACAAATAGAGAGGGCATAACAATGCACATACATGACATGATAAGTATAGTGAGATTTAATTGGGCATTACGACAAAGTACATAGACCGCCATCCAACCGCATCTATGCCTAAAAAGTCCACCTTCGTGTTATCATCCGAACCCCTTCCAAGTATTAAGTTGCAAAGCAAATGTACAATTGCATTAAGTATGGTGCGTAATGTAATCAACATCTACATCCTCTGGACATAGCGCCAATGTTTTATCCCTAGTGGCAACAAGACAACACAACCTTAGAACTTTCTCGTCACTCGTCCCTGTGTCAATGCAGCATGAATCCACTATCGAGCATAAATACTCCCTCTTGGAGTTAAAAGTAAAAACTTGGCCAGAGCCTCTACTAGAAACGGAGAGCATGCAAGATCATAAACAACACATATGTAATAACTTGATAATTAACATGACATGGTATTCTCTATCCATCGGATCCCGACAAACACAACATATAGAATTACAGATAGATGATCTTGATCATGTTAGGCAGCTCACAAGATCCAACAATGAAGCACAATGAGGAGAAGACAACCATCTAGCTACCGCTATGGACCCATAGTCCAGGGGTGAAGTACTCACTCATCACTCCGAGGCGACCATGGCGGTGTAGAGTCCTCCGGGAGATGAATCCCCTTTCCGGCAGGTGCCGGAGGAGATCTCCCGTAATCCCCGAGATGGGATCGGCGGCGGCGGCGTCTCGCAAGGTTTTCCGTATCGTGGTTTTTCGCATCGGGGTTTCGCGACGGAGGCTTTAAGCAGGCGAAGGGCGAGTCGGGGCTCGACGAGGGGCCACACCATAGGCGGCGCGGGCCCCCTTGGCCGCGCCGCCTTGTGGTGTAGCCACCTCGTGGCCCCACTTCGTATGTTCTCCGGTCTTCTCGGAAGCTCCGTGGAAAAATAGGCCCCCGGGTCTTTGTTTCGTCCAATTCCGAGAATATTTCGTTACTAGGATTTCTGAAACCAAAAACAACGTAGAAACAGAACCGGCACTTCGGCATCTTGTTAATAGGTTAGTTCCGTAAAATGCACGAATATGACATAAAGTGTGCATAAAACATGTAGGTATCATCAATAATATGGCATAGAACATAAGAAATTATCGATACGTCTGAGACGTATCAAGCATCCCTAAGCTTAGTTCGCTCGTCCCGAGCAGTAAAACGATAACAAAGATAATTTCTGAAGTGATATGCCATCATAACCTTGATCATACTATTTGTAAACATATGTAGTGGATGCAGCGATCAAAACAATGGTAATGACATGAGTAAACAAGTGAATCATAAAGCAAAGACTTTTCATGAATAGTACTTCAGGACAAGTATTAATAAGTCTTGCATAAGAGTTAACTCATAAAAGCAATAAATCAAAGTAAAGGTATTGAAGCAACACAAAGGAAGATTAAGTTTCAGCGGTTGCTTTCAACTTGTAACATGTATATCTCATGGATAATTGTCAACATAGAGTAATATAACAAGTGCAATATGCAAATATGTAGGAATCAATGCACAGCTCACACAAGTGTTTGCTTCTTGAGGTGGAGAGAGATAGGTGAACTGACTCAACATAAAAGTAAAAAGAATGGTCATTCAAAGAGGAAAGCATCGATTGCTATATTTGTGCTAGAGCTTTTATTTTGAAAACATGAAACAATTTTGTCAACGGTAGTAATAAAGCATATGAGTTATGTACATTATATCTTACAAGTTGCAAGTCTCATGCATAGTATACTAATAGTGCCCGCACCTTGTCCTAATTAACTTGGACTACCGGATCTTTGCAATGCACATGTTTTGACCAAGTGTCACAATGGGGTACCTCCATGCCGCCCGTACAAAGGTCTAAGGAGAAAGCTCGCATTTTGGATTTCTCGCTTTTGATTATTCTCAACTTAGACATCCATACCGGGACAACATGGACAACGGATAATGGACTCCTCTTTAATGCATAAGCATGTGGCAACAATTATTATTCTCATATGAGATTGAGGATATATGTCCAAACTGAAACTTCCACCATGAATCATGGCTTTAGTTAGCGGCCCAAAGTTCTTCTCTAACAATATGCATGCTCCAACCATGAAGGTGGTAGATCTCTCTTACTTCGGACAAGACGGACATGCATAGCAACTCACATGATATTCAACAAAGAATAGTTGATGGCGTCCCTGTAAGCATGGTTATCGCACAACAAGCAACTTAATAAGAGATAAAGTGCATAAGTACATATTCAATACCACAATAGTTTTTAAGCTATTTGTCCCATGAGCTATATATTGCAAAGGTGAATGATGGAATTTTAAAGGTAGCACTCAAGCAATTTACTTTGGAATGGCGGATAAATACCATGTAGTAGGTAGGTATGGTGGACACAAATGGCATAGTGGTTGGCTCAAGGATTTTGGATGCATGAGAAGTATTCCCTCTCGATACAAGGTTTAGGCTAGCAAGGTTATTTGAAACAAACACAAGGATGAACGGTACAGCAAAACTCACATAAAAGACATATGGTAAACATTATAAGACTCCATACCGTCTTCCTTGTTGTTCAAAACTCAATACTAGATGTTATCTAGACTCTAGAGAAACCAAATATGCAAACCAAATTAGCAAGCTCTAAGTATTTCTTCATTAATGGGTGCAAAGTATATGATGCAAGAGCTTAAACATGAGCACAAAAATTGCCAAGTATCAAATTATCCAAGACATTTTAGAGTTACTACATGTAGCATTTTCCAATTCCAACCATATAACAATTTAACGAAGAAGAAACTTCGCCTTGAATACTATGAGTAGAGCCTAAGGACATATTTGTCCATATGCTACAGCGGAGCGTGTCTCTCTCCCATAAAGTGAATGCTAGGATCCATTTTATTCAAACAAAACAAAAACAAAAACAAACCGACGCTCCAAGCAAAGTGCATAAGATGTGACGGAATAAAAATATAGTTTCGTGGGAGGAACCCGATAATGTTGTCGATGAAGAAGGGGATGCCTTGGGCATCCCCAAGCTTAGACGCTTGAGTCTTCTTAATATATGCAGGGGTGAACCACCGGGGCATCCCCAAGCTTAGAGCTTTCACTCTCCTTGATCATATTGCATCATACTCCTCTCTTGATCCTTGAAAACTTCCTCCACACCAAACTCGAAACAACTCATTAGAGGGTTAGTGCATAATAAAAATTCACATGTTCAGAGGTGACACAATCATTCTTAACACTTCTGGACATTGCATAAAGCTACTGGACATTAGTGGATCAAAGAAATTCATCCAACATAGCAAAAGAGGCAATGCGAAATAAAAGAAAGAATCTGTCAAAACAGAACAGTCCGTAAAGATGGATTTTATTAGGCCACCAGACTTGCTCAAACGAAAATGCTCAAATTGAATGAAAGTTGCGTACATATCTGAGGATCATGCTCGTAAATTGGCTTAATTTTGTGAGCTACCTACAGGGAGATAGACCCAGATTCGTGACAGCAAAGAAATCTGGAACTGCGCAGTAATCCAAATCTAGTACTTACTTTTCTATCAAAGACTTTACTTGGCACAACAAAACTTAAAACTAAGATAAGGAGAGGTTGCTACAGTAGTAAACAACTTCCAAGACACAAATATAAAACAAAAATACTGGAGTAAAAACATGGGTTGTCTCCCATAAGCGCTTTTCTTAACGCCTTTCAGCCTAGGCGCAGAAAGTGTTTCTCAAGTGACATCGAGAGATGAAGCATCAACATCATAATTTGTTCTAATAATAGAATCATAAGGTAACTTCATTCTCTTTCTAGGGAAGTGTTCCATACCTTTCTTGAGAGGAAATTGATATTTAATGTTACCTTCCTTCATATCAATAGTAGCACCAACGGTTCGAAGAAAAGGTCTTCCCAATATAATGGGGCAAGATGCATTGCATTCAATATCCAAGACAACAAAATCAACGGAGACAAGGTTATTGTTAACCATAATATGAACATTATGATATGGGCACGGAGGCCTATGTGGAGCCCCGATTCAGGACTCCACCAGCTTAGTTATCTTATTTTATGTCTATGGTCATATGTGGGCCAATTAGGGTTTTTAATAATTTGAGTCAGTTTGGTTTGGGCCTGTCCAAACCAAGGTAGAGAGGCCCACTAGGGGCTGGCCGGCCACCCCACCTCTCATATAAGTGGAGGCACGGCTAGGGTTTAGGATAGAACAAGTTTAGTCTAAAGTTTAGGTTTTACCTAGTTACGTGTGTTCACGTGTATCATCCCTCCAGGGGTACGGCGCTGCCGTTTGTCTATATTATCCGCTGCGAAGGTTCTTGTGTTCATCAAGGATTGTCTAGCTCAGGTTTGAGGCGTATTGTTCATCGATCCGTTGCTTGCTGGATTCGTTCCCTCTTCTCCAGGCTGCGTTCATCGCGTTGTTGGGAGGAATCTCTACCCCAGGTTCTCGCTGTGAAAGATCGGGCATCACCCAAGGAGGATCCAGTGACTTCCTCCCTTATCATGTGGTATCAGCTTTCTGGGTTGCTCACGGCGAGGTTTTGTTGATCGATCTCTTTGGATCGGTTTGCTGCGGAGAAGATTGGCTCTAAGATCGGAGGAGTTCGGCTCTCGGTCGAAGGAGGTTGGTTGGAGGAAGTTTGGCATTGTTTGGTGAAGTTTGGAGGTCATCCATGGCTGTTTCGGAGGTCAAAATCGCGAAAAATCGCACGAGAATCGGCAAGAAGATTAAATTTCGCGACCAGGAAAAACCGGGTATAAACTCCTGGCCAATCAAGCCAAGACCAAGCAGCTCAGAGAACCCAACAACTGGCCAACTGGAAATGCACGCCGTATTTTCCTGTTTTGTTCGTGACAGGCATA
>NC_061508.1:214068836-214094692 GCF_022539505.1 Lolium rigidum | reverse complement strand
GGCTTGATTGCGGTGTGCAATCCTTGCAAGTTTGCAAGAGTCGGTGCCTTTGGTGTGCTTTCCCGTGTGATATAATTCATGGAACTCGCTCCACTGAGCATAGCCGTGCTTGCACAGCTCTATCTCTTGATGAACTGCTATTGGATACTATCATATCTAGCTTATTTGATTATCTCGCTATGCCATTGTTCCAGCTTCTGTGGTCAATTCAGCTTGTCCGGACATGTATTGGTGCTATACTTGATGATTAGCATGTTGTAGCATGCTCTTACAAGCTTCTGGTGGTCATATGATCACCGCTTGCTTGTAGAAACCGCTCTTTGTTGTCGGTGCTTCACCGAGGTCCACTCAAGCCGTGTGTGTATCACACAGGCTTGGCCTGTGTATGCTGGTGCTTGTCCAAGCATCAGTGGATGCTTGTAAAGATCCCTTGGATCATCAGCAAGACTATGTGCATAAATAGCTTGACTATTTCATTTATCTGTGTAGTTCTGATTGCTTAGTTAGATAAATGATGTGAACTGCCCTGTAGTGATGATCATAACTGTGGATTTGGTAAAGCTAGAGGGATGCCAACACTTGTTGGGGACCCTAGCTCACTCTAAACCCTCTGGGTGATGATGGGTGGCTTGGTTGGCCAGTTATGTGGTTGAGGTGGCCTCAACAGCAACTCTTTGCTGTTCAGGAAGCTCCCACCCTTTTGTTGGCTTACTGTGACTTAGTGAATACCTCACTGGATAATTCAGTGTTGGTTTTTCAGTGACCTTTGCTGTTGACAAACAAGAATAGACATCATTTGTCTATCTGTCTGATGGTTAGTGAACCATTTAGTGCTAGGTGAGTTGGGCTGGCTACTTAGGTTCCTATCCATGTCTGGATTTCTTTGGTTAAACCACTAGTTTGGTATAACCAGTGTTCCCTTGGGTTGGTTTCCTCCTGGCTTTCCCTATGTTTGCTTGCACCAAATGGCTAGACAGCCAGATGATGACACAAACAGGGTTCTACCCTCTTTTGGCTGTTGTGACATATGCAGATGCTTATTTATGAGCAAACCAAGGTTTTGCTCAGGCTGATTTGATTTATACCTCACTCCAGCTCCTAGATGGTTTTGTTGTTGTAGAGGATTGCTTCGGTTGGTTTCGAGTGCTTGCCCTACTCCTCCTAGTGGCTTGTGCTTGATCTACTTCATGGTTTGATGCTCAACGGAAAACAGTTCTTTGATAAAGCTGTTTACGGATGGTGTTGCTCGGCTATAAGTTCTTCCCTGTTCTAAATGTTCTTGCTATCCGGTGGCTTACCCCGTTGCTTGTCGATGAATGAGCTAGGGTTTACTTGTGGAAAAGGTTTTATACTTCCCTGGCTTTGCTCTCCTGATCGACAACAAGGCCTGGCCACACTTGATGACTCCTCTCTGTGCTTGTGTGTTGTTCAGCATGCACTTATGCAGTGTGAGCTGCCTGTGTGTGTGTGTGTACCTGATGCTTTGAACTTGGCTGTGAGAGGATCAGCTCGGCAGAGTTGATCATATCCTCTCCATTTCCATTTTCCTTCTAACCTGCCAAGTGGCATAATTCCTTCTAACCTGCCAAGTGGCTATGCCACTTGGCATAACTTGTGTTTGTTGTGTTTATGTGCAGGTTCAAAATGATGATCAAATGGACATGATGATCATCAAGCTCAAGATTAGATGATATTCACATTAATTGTAGTATTTAGGACAGATTCATACTTGTACTTTTCTTTTATCTTCATTTTCTATTTATCCCAATTTGTGTAATGTGTTGTAATAATTCATTTATTTCAATTCTGAATATTGTAATTGACAATGTATCATGTGTGATTATCAATAAAGCTCAATTTTTCCTTAATGAGCTTTAAATAATTATTGTATTATTTATAATCTTGCTAAATGATATTTGTTTATTAAATTATCTCAAGTTTGAATTATGTGATATCCAATTGATATTTGAATTTGAAATTCAAATTCAAATTTGGTTTGAATTCAATCATACAACTTAACTTAGAATTTAATCATGCAACTTAAGGTTGTGATGCAAACTCTCCCTCTCTTCTCAAAACCCTAGTTTAGTTGAATAAGGAACAGGTTTGTCGCACTCTCGAAACCCTAACCCTGTAAGGTGTCGAGAGAGAAACTTGTCCCCCTTCGATGCAGTTTTTGTTTAAAAGCGCGAAATTTTCCCAGAATTTGCAATGCAATGCACATCCCTTTCTAAAATCTACCCCTCGATCGTCTCTAAACCTGGGACATTACATTGTTTCATCCTCGTTCCATATTTCGTTGGATCATCATCATGTATTAAGATGGATATATGTGATGTCAGGTCATGATTGTGGGGCATAAAAGTAGCTGGCCACCGCTAGCAAATATTCCTCTATTTAAATTATAAGATATATTTGGTAGGTAAAAATAGTCTGCTGAAAAGTCGTATAATTTGGGTATTTCATCGGAACTGACTAGTAAATATTTTGTGTTACGCATTTAACTAGACCCGTAGAACAAAACATCCATGAATGGTATAAGGTAATCAAAACCCTATATATCAAAATTTTAAGAATGCCACTTATGTTTGACCTTTGCAGGTGATCGACCCCGACAAGGAAAAACGCGCACACCTAGAAGCAAAACTGGGCGAGTACATGAAAAATGCAGTGTCGGTTGGTCTGACCTATATTCTTCTGGTTGCATTGTTTGGCAGACCGGGAGAAAAGAGGAAGGAGATATATCTATCACGTCTGTCATAATCATCTGTGTGTGTGCGCATGCGTGTAAAATTCATGTAACTCTCTCGTGTGTTTCCTATAAATCGTTGCTCCATCCTCGTTTCATATTTCGTTTGATCATGTTTCAATATGATATGTGATGTGATGATTGGTCCATGATTGTGGGGCATAAGCTAAGTAGCTGGCTACGGCTAGCAAATATTTCTCTCTTTTAAATTATAAGATTTTTTGGTCGGCTAAAAATATCCTACTAAAATTTCTTATAATTTGGATGGAGGTAGTACCTATACTAAAATGTCTTATAATTTGGATGGAGGTAGTACCTATACTAAAATGTCTTATAATTTGGATGGAGGTAATACCTACTAGAGACAATTCCCTATTTGGCACTACTTTAAAGTTTGATTCCCTATTTTGACCTAGATAAAAAAAAATCCCCCTCAATCCCAAAGCTTAAGAGGCTTATATTATTTTTAAAAAGTCAAACTATGTTAAGTTTGACCAAATTTTTATCCAAAATCATTAACATGCAAAATACAAAATCAATATCATTAAATAGATAATGAAATATATTTTCATATATGATATCTATAAAATACCATATATGTTGACATATTCTTCTAAAAGTTTGGTCAAATTTTATTTGGTTTGACTTTTAAAAAAAGCCTTATGACTTAGGATGGAGGTAGTATTTAATATTGCATGTTGTTTTTTTCCATCTATCACTATAGGAATGGCGCAATACGCCAACAGCCAAAAGTCGGGGCCGTCGGCGTATGGCCCAGCCAGGTCAGCCTGCCAATCTGACCCTCGATGTAGCGTTCCCGTCGGCGTAGCAAAGTCTACATCGAGGGCTGCCGGGCCCTCGGCATACCTTTGGCCCTAGGCGTAGACAGCGGCGACGGCCACCATCGGTGTAGGCCATCCTTCAAATTTTTCTGATTTTGTAAATATCATAACTAATTTATATGACGTCAGAAAAATACGTAAAAGGTATCAAAATGTTCAGAAAAACATTCTCTATCCGTTTGTTCCAAAATCATGCATATTTGAATCATGTACAGTACCATGTTAACATAGTAACAATTCAAACACTTTCTTATATGTCCTTGGATTCCCGTTTTGGCTAGATGGCAATTTAAATCAAGTCAGAAAATTCCGCGGAGCCATGGCGTAATTTTATGTGTCCTCGTAACCACTTCAAAAGACGAAATTGGGATACGATAAATATTTTGAAAAACCCTTCACAAACAGGGCTATCAAGTCCGGAGTTCTGTAGTTTTTAGGGGAAATAAGTACGAAACGGCCTCTGACACCACATAGTTTGTCGGAGCGAGGCCATATTTGACACGTGTGTGGGTCCTGGGATGGGAAGCAAGGCTCCATGTGCGGATTTTCAATCCAACCCACGGGCGATGGTTTTTTCATTTTTGGGGTGCCAAAACGGATTTTTTGTGAAGCAGCTATATGGGGCGCATTTTATTATTGCCCGAGACCTCCGTGTAGTGGTAGGAGACCACCTCCGCATCACCTATCACATGTCATATGTGCGTGCTACATATCTAGGAATCCATGTGGCTTCCTGCGGTGTCCCGTTGAATCCGCTAGAAACTTTACGGGTTTGAATTAGGGGTACACTTTCCGTCGCTGAATAAATTCCAGGAAAAATGTTTTTAGGTCTACGACACATCATTTTATGTGCTAAAAATTTTCTGTTTAGCGCGATGGTGAACGGGTACACCAGCGCCCCCGGTACGGCCATACCGCATCTCCTTGGGGGCCCGTTTTGGCCAGATGGCAATTTAAACGAATTCAGAAAATCCCGTGGAGCCGCATGGTGTCATTTTATGTGTCGAGTAACCACTCCAAAAGTCGAAATTGGGATACGGAAATTATTTTGGAAAACCCTTCACAATTAGGGGTATCACGTCCGGGGTTCTATGGCTTTTAGGGGAAATGAGTAGGAAACGGCGTCTGACACCGCATAGTTTGTCGGAACGAGGCCATATTTGGTACGTGTGTGGTCCCTATGATGGGAAGCAAGGTCCCGGGAGCGGATTTCCAATCCGACCCATGGGCGATGGTTTTTTCATTTTCGGGGTGCCAAAATGTTTTTTTGTGAAGCAGCTACATGAGGCGCATTTTAGTATTGCGCGAGACCTCTGTGTAGTGGTAGGACACCGCCTCCGCACCATATATCACATGCCATATGTGCGCGCTAGCTATCTCGAAATCCATGCGGCTTCCTGTGTTGTCCCGCCGAATCCGCTGAAAACTGTCCGGATTTTAACTAGGGGTACACTTTCCGTCGCTTAATAAATTCCAGGAAAAATATTTTTAGGTCTACGACACACCAATTTATATGCTAATTTTTTCCGTTTAGCGCGATGGTGAACGGGTGTACCCGCGCGCCCGGTACGGCCATACTGCATCTCCGGGGGTCCTGTTTTGGCCAGATTGCAATTTAAACGAAGTCAGAAAATCTTGCGGCTTCGCATGGCGTTGTTTTGTGTGTCCTAGTAACCACTTCAAAAGTCGGAATTGGGATACGGCACTTATTTTGGAAAACCCTTCACAAATAAGGCTATCATGTCTGAAGTTTTATGGCTTTTAGAGGAAATTATGAGTAGGAAATGACCCGTGACAACGCATAGTTTATCGAAACGAGGTCATATTTGGCACATGCGTGATCCCTGTGATGGTAAGCAAGGCCCCAGGAGCGGATTTCCAATCCGATCCATGGGCGATGGTTTTTTCTTTTTCGGGGTGCCAAAACGTTTTTTTTTTTTGTGAAGCAGCTACATGGGGTGAATTTTAGTATTGCGCGAGACCTCGTAGTGGTAGGACACTGCCTCCGCACAACATATCACATGCCATATGTGCGCGCTAGCTATCTGGGAATCCTTGCGGCTTCCTGCGGTGTCCCGCAGAATCCGCTGGAAACTGATCGGATTTGAACTAGGGTACACTTTCCGTCGCTCAATAAATTCTGGGAAAATTGTTTTTAGGTCTATAACACATCACTTTATGTGATAATTTTTGTCCGTTTAGCGTGTTGGCGAACGGTGCACCAGCGCGCCCGATACGGCCATTTCGCATCTCCCGAGGGAGGCCATTTTGGCCAGATGGCAAACTGGACATCATATTTGGATTCCTCTAATTTTTAGGTTTAAAAGATGATATGGATGTTATATTTAGATTCCTCACATTGTTCTGATAGATTTAGACATATTATTTGTGGAATTTCGATTTTCTGATTTAAAGATATTAATTATTCCATATTAATTAGAAAAAAGACCAAAAAGTAAAATAATTTCATTGTTGTTTGAATTCAATATTATTATTACTTATATATTCATGATTGTTTACTTAAGTAATTGTTTGGAATTCAAAAATAAAGAGGTGTGACATCACGGTCCAAGGGTTAATAAAGTTGATATGCTATTATTATCAGCTAGGTGTCAATTCTTTAATGGAAGCTCATCCGAATGGAACCAATAAGTTAAGTGTGCTAAGGCTGAAGTAGTGTGAGGATGGGTGACCAACAGGAAAGTTTAACCATGATTGTAATTTGACCTAAGATTAATTGTACTTAGAGTTAAAAGTGTCTCGGGTGAAAGATAAACAAGTAAAAAGAAGGGAAAAAAGAAAAAAAAAAGTGGTGTAAAACAAAATAAAATTTGAAAAATCTTAAAACTCTATGCCGAGGGGCAAAGAAAAAAAAAGATTTTTTTGACGTTCTTTTTAAAAAAAGAATTTTGAAAATTTTAAATTATTATGCCGACGTTTTTGCCGTCGGTATAGCGTGCTACGCCGATGGCAATAGTGGCTCCACCGAGGGAGGTAGTCGCCGAGGAGCTATGCCGAGGGTTGCCCTCAGCGTAGCCTACGCCGACGGCCAAAACAGGCTACGCCGAGGGTTCCCAGCCCTCGGCATATCAGCCCATTCTTGTAGTGTATACCACTGTTTCAAAATGGGAAAACGACGTCCAACACTTCGCGAGTAGGGCAGAAGCAGTAGTTTTCTCAATGCACATCGGGAAATGATTAAAAAAAATGAATGAATCATATAGACAAAAAACACAATTCGTTCAATAAGAAAACATAATTCCTACTAAAATATCTTATAATTTTGATGGTGGTAGTACATCCTAGAGAGGATTCCCTACTTGACAGTATTTGAAAGTTCGGTGCACTATTTGGACATGGAATATTTTTTTCCTGCTCCCTTCGTCCTAAAAATGATGTTGCCAAGCCCATTTGATCTGCGCTGGCCTTGTGCCAACTTTTTTACTATTTACTCAATTGGGCAACATATAAGTGAAAATAGCACGAAAACGCGAATATGGTACTAACAAATTACCACTAATTAGGAAATTCAATAGTACACACACAATAGCACCGAATCAGTGCAAAATGACATAAGTTTTATACGGAATAGACAAGGTAAGATAGATAAGTGAGATCATGCATCACATTGTTGGATGCTTATTTGCTTCTTCTTGAACTAAGCGCGGTTTATGGGGTTCATAAGGCTCAAGTCGGTGAACATGATTCGATTCTCCTCGGTGAGCAATTTGGCCTCGACCTCAATGGCTTGGATTTCAGGAGGTCTCTTTGCAAGGTCAATGAAGCTAGCACATGTGGCCTCTTTCTCCCGGTGTCGCTTCTCATCCATTTTAGCATTTATCTCCTCCTAGTTGGCCATCAACGTCTCACTCAATGCAAGTGCGGAAGCATCACATTTGAGATCGGACTTGGTGTCCTCATGGGCCCTTGAACGAGATACACAACCACAATTGCTTGGGTCACCCTCTTAGAGATCAACGACCGCTAATACATTATCCCCATCCACACCCCCTCTGCGTGCTTGAACCCTTTTTGTATGTAGCATATCATAGCTCCCACTTGGGACAATCCATTATCTTGATCCAACAATGGCATAAAGTGAAGGCCTTGTATCCATTACATTGCTTGAAGTACTTGAAAGCCAGGGGCGCCTGCTTTCTGGTACAATATGTTTTCAGGTAAATTTTCTGGTACACTATCACTATTAGAAGACGAGGATCTGAGGTGGTTTGGGCTTGTTTTCTTTGGTGGGAAATTCTGTCACGCGAATCACACTTCTTAAACTCTCTATATTTTTGTTTACCTCGCGCTTTGGGTTTACTCAACGTCTAGTTTGTAAAGTGACCTAATATCTAAAAAAAAATCAACATATGTAATGTAAAATATATGATATTAAAATCTTCATAAATCATATTCTCATACTATATGTATTTGGTGTCATGAAGTTGATTTTTTTATCTATCAGTTTTTATCAAACTTTATACAATTTGGCTTTGACTAAACGGAGGGAGCACTATAACTCAGGTGACAGTATAAGCCGAGATTATATGTGCCAGCCAGGTAGCAGCATGTATTCCGTCAGGCGGGTTGCTAAGTTCAGGGTGTGATATTTTTCTTGGGACTATCAGGTACAACCTCTAGTGTGTTTTACTCTAACAGAAACACAGAACGGCACAACGAACCAAATCTTCTCACCCAGCGGACAGCGGTGGCGGAAAGCTCTCGATGTGTCCAGGGAATGATCTCCCCATATTGCCTTTCAGAGCATGAGATTCTGAAAGGTAGATTATCTGAGGTTGGTAACATTCACCCAACAGCAGAAGCTTCGCATCAGATTGAAGAGAATAAACGCAGCACTGAATTTACGAGCAAATCAAGTTCTATTATCTTCATCCTACAAAGCTGCCAACCAGCATGATCCACGCCGCATTTGCAACTAAAGCTACAGCTTGGCTTGTAAACGGCAGACTGACACAGTAGCAGATGTATTCAGCTATGATCTCCCTGTATTGCCTTTCAGACCGTGAGACTCTGAGAAGCCATTACAAATTCGTGTAAAATTGACATCACCTACTTTGACAAATGTAGCTGCATCTGAAGTTCTGAACATTCACCCAACCGCAGCCAGCACCTCCGCCTCAAACTGAAGAACAAAACGCAGCACCAGACTGGAAATTATGACAAATAAAGTTCTATTATTTTTCATCCTACAAAGCTGGCAAACAACATGATACACACACACTGCACTTGCTGCTCAAGCAGCGAGGAAACAGCAGAATGGTACAAGAAACTGGGTTTGGGATATGGCAGCCTGGAGACTAATAACCTGATCATTTACATTCTACAGTTGGAACGGAGTGACACACGGATGGATGCATGTATTACCCATTCTTGTAACTGAATGAAGCAAGCACTGCGCTAAAGGCTGGAGCTCGCTTCAGGTGGCCATCGCAACACCTTCGTTCCCCCTGATGAAACGGCCCTGTAATTCAGTGAAGCAAGATGCAGTCTGGTCAGAACAGGATTGGGTAAACCAAAATGGAGTAACTGACTGGTTTATGCACAGCATTACTAGTATGCAAGATGCAACTATGCATGCGAAAGAAAGTACTGAATGCGCAAGTAAGAACCACATAAGGTGCATTGCCTCCTGCTTGTTAGAAATGAAGTAAAAGAGCAAAAGGATTTCAAGACACGGTATTCATTTCTGTCTAGGCGAGGTGGCCATGTGTGTGTGCATCCTTTGTAGTCGTCAGAAAAATAACAGCATCATCAGCACGGGACCATAATTCTGAGGCTATATTTTCATAGTCCTTGTCGAAATCTTCAGTTCTATCTGACCAGTTCATTCAATTCTTCCTGGGACCAGAGGTTTAATCTCAATAGTCGCCGATTCGCACAAGAATTCCTTGAGGTTTAGAATCTAATCCAGCTCTATCCCAGAAGCCCAATTGCATTTCGCAGTTCAGAACATTACTGATGTATGGACATGCTATTTCTAAGATCACAGCCAGTTAATCACAGTAAGGGAGCTGCAATAAAGCGAATCATGGGGGTACCTTCAAGCGCGGCCGCCGGACGGCATTGATCCGGCGAACCTCGTACCGGATCCGCTTGGAGAAGAGCCTGGCATGCCGCTTCTCCTTGTAGCGCCTGACCCTCTCCGCCCTCCCGGTCGCATCCGGCGCAACCCACGCCGCCGCCGCCTGCCGCCCCGGCGCCACCTCCACCAACACCTGCACGGGCCGCGTGTCACGGTTCAATGACGCGTGTCGTCCCCTCCGGCTCCGAGGAACGCAAAAGGGGGATCTGAACTGAGGGCTTACCGAGTCGGGCTCCAGCTTGGGCGCCGGGAGACCCGGCGCGGCGCCGATGTAGAGGGACCCGCGGCCGGCCCAGGCGGCCAGGATCTCGTCGTAGTCCAGCTTGAGCAGCGGCGGCCGCGCGGAGGCGGCGCCCGTGCTGGCCGCCGACGAGCACGAGGACGAGGTTGTGGTGGTGGTGGTGGTGGTGGCCGTCGCGGCGCTGGGCGAGGAGGAGCTGCTCCTGCAGTACACCCACCGCTCCCTGCCCCGGAGCGCGCGCCGGGCCAGGTCCTCCTCCTCGCCCTCGAAGCGGCCGCTCCCACCGGATGCGTCCGGGGAGGGGGCGCACGGAGAGGAACCTCCCGAGCCGCCGCCGGAGGAGAAGGAGGAGGCGCCGAGGATGTCGTTGAGCGACGGCGCCGCCGCGAACAGCGTGGACGGCGCCTCGGGATGCAGCGCGAACGGGTCGAGCTGCTGCTGCTGCTGCTCATGCCCGCCTCCGTCCTCCTCAAGCGTCTCCTCCGCCGACGGCGCCTCCAGCGGCAAAGATTCCTCCACCGACGGAGATTCAGGCCTGTGTACGACGACCTCCGCCGCCTGGGCGAGGTGGCGGCTGAGGCTGAGGTACTTGGTCTTCTTCTTCGTCTTACCCCGGCGCGCCCCCTTGCGCCGCCGGCCGCCGCCGCCGTTCGCCATTGCCCCAAAAAATACTTGAGTAGGTCAGGGTGGTGGCTGCAAAGTGGGCGAGAAGCTGGCACGAGGGATGCTATTTGGAGGGAAAGCGAGGGGGAATCTCCCGCGAGCGCGCGCTTTTTCTCCTGATCCTGCGATGACGTGGCGGGGATCGCTGACATGTCCACGCGCCATTGGTTGGCTGGATTGCGGTGTCTCCTTTTGGTTGTGGGGCCTACGGGATCAGGAACGGTGGTGCCATGGTGGGGTTTTAACGGCTTCACGGGGGTTTTGTGATGAGGTGGGCGTTCACATCGTCGCCGTTGCAACTTTAATACCAGTAGAACATCTTAATCTAGGGTTAGCCTCTCCAATTATCTTATTGTACACCCGATCAAATACGAAAAGACGATGGCGATAGCAATATTCTTTTTTTTTTACTTTTCAGTTATGTCCATCCATAATGCCACTAGGGCAATGCGTTGTTGCAAAGGTTTGATGTAATTCGTATCTTCAAGATATTAATATATGCTTCTTGTCTGGAAAAAAATTCCTTAGTCTTTTTGTGAAATTACTTACTCAAAGATTCAGATTACACGGGGTATTGCATATATCCGCTAGACCTCTGGACCTGAGGATAGCCACACCGTAGTACGATTACTAGTCCTACCATAGCTATCCATAAAATGGCCGCTAGTATTTGAATCTACTAATATGAGTAGCACAAGTTTGTCTAACCTTAAGCAAGGTTTTAATCTCCTATATAGTAGTGGAGTAGACTGATCTATCCACCTCCCCCTTTCTTGGTACATTTGTCAACTCCAAGCAATATGTTTCAATTACTAGTGTCTGATTGCACCAAGTATAGCTGGGGATAGAGCCACCAGCACCACACAACTGAGCTAGTGCATCACGACTCAAACGAAAGAGGTGAACAGTACTGCAAACTCAAATGAAAGTAATTCATTTATTTTGTTGCTATGTTTTAGGTTCCCATGAGTCCAACTTCAAGCCAAATGAAAGAGGTGACCAGAGTACCGCCAACTCAAATCTTTATAAGTAAGAAAAATGAACACGTCGCCTAGCTTCTTATTGGGTGATTTACATTGATGCTAACAAGAGAGAGAGAGACAGTTGAGGCAATAGATGATTCTAGCCAGAGGTCCCATCTAGTCACATAGTACATGGCAAATCACTAAAGTCAAGTCACGACAACAAAAGTCAGATCAATTTTCCATAGGCAACATGTCAAATAAAAAGAGAAATAAAAATCAAAAGATATAAGTCTAAGAGCATCTCCATCGGCAGCTCCAAATAGTCGTCGGTAGAGGCGCCGGCACCTCCGTATGGGGACGCCATCACTGCATCCTCTATTTGGGGAGCTGTTTCCACACCGGCGCCCCCAAACCGGCGGCCCCGATAGATTTTTTAAGTTAAAATCACAAATAAAAGCATCGAAAATCGAATAAAGAGAAGAAATATTCCATTCCACAAACTAACACGTAATTGGGAACATGGTTTACACAAAGATATAATGTGGAACATGGTTTCCACAAACTAATACATAGTTTGAACCATGGTTGACACAAATATAAAACATTGAAAAATAACTAAACCTAACTAGACCGGTCATCGCAGGTTTCGTGTGTTCGCTGCCAACAAAGAACACTCTCAGGCACCCAGTCACCCAAACTGGAAAATCCAGCTGGTGCCGGTGCCCCTGTTGGTTCTTTCGACGAAGAACATCCAAAAACATGCGTGCCCATTTTCGCTGTGAAGAAACAACACTCAGTCGTTGTCCTCCTAATCCGTGTCACCGTGGTAGTGGTGGCGGCAGCGTGTCTCGTCGAACACCTTGATGTGCATGTCCCCCTTGCCAAAGAAGGAGAACGTGAGCACGTAGCCGGCTTCGAGGTGGTGGTAGCGCGCAAACTTCTCCCAACTGATATGGAGGTACATCTTGCTGTGTGCGTCGTAGATCACGTCCACAATCGAGCGGCAGCAGCCGCAGGCAGCCTCCCGTAGATGCAGCGAGCCTGGCTGGTCGCCAGCGACGAAGTCGGCAAACGTGTCCGGCAGCCTCTAGATGTCGTGTGGGTCGCCCTTGAGGACAATGACGAACTTGAACACCACTCGCCGCTCCACCTCCTGCAGATCGGACGATGAAGACGACGCAGGCGACGGCGAGCGTGCAGCTCTGCCGCGGCCACGACCACGACCACGGCTGCGACCTCTCGGCCTCGGTCTCGACCAGACATGGCCTCGTCTCTTCAGATGGTAGCGGCTAGGGTTTGGGACAGAGGCGCTAGGGTTTGTGTGTGAGAGGGATGATGAGAGGTGGCCCTTTTTATAGGCTGGAGAGAGGCGGGGGAGCGGGGGAGCGGCGGCGCTCATTAACACCGGCACAGAGAGCTAGGCGCGATGGGACGCTTCCCTATGCGTCTGCGGAAACTGCACCGCCGATGCGCCCCAATTAACTCCCGTCGCGAGGTAGGCGACGGTTAGGTTAAAATTGAATGTGCCGCTAACGCGTCGGCCCCGCCACTCCCCACTGGCGTCGACTTTTGGGATGTGTGGCTGACTGGCGGCTCCCACGCCCAAAAATTCCAGCCTTGCGAGGCGCCGGCGCGCCCGATTCGCGCCCTTGGCGAAGGGGCCAGCACGGGGTTGTCGGTGCTTCTATTGGGCTCCAAAAACCGCCGGCACTGTATGGGGCACGCCGGTGTGAGACCATTTTCGCTCCCGGCCCCCAAAACGCTATCGAGGCCGCTATCGGGGGCGCCGGTGGAGATGCTCTAACAATAAGAAAACGAGAGATGACAAATGATTCGGGGAAATAGCTGATTTAGCTAGAGGTCCCATGTAGTCCTACATAGCAAATACTCCATGGCAAGTCAAAACAAGTCCAGTCAATTTTTTTTTTGCACAAAATTGGGGTCAAGAGACCCCGGTGGAGCTTCTATATTGAAACAAGTGGCAGGTACATTTTACAGAAAAGCCCCTCTACATCTCTTGCCCTGAGAAACCTAAAATTTGAAGAAGGGGCCTTCCACTTTACAAAAACCACCCTGACAAAAAGAGAGAAAAAGCAATTAGGTCCAGGGTAGTCTCCGCCACGCACCGCCGGCGAACTCCAGGCGTCTCCACCGAGTTCCGAGCGCATGATGCTCGAACGCTCTTTACCGACGCCAAGGTCCAGCCCCTGGCGACCACCAGAGAGACGGGGACGAGCCACTTGTCTCCCTCGCGGCGTCGAGCTCCAGCAGCCGACCGAGAGGGCCTCCGCCATGGAGGTAGAAGAAAACGGGTGATACGTCTCGGACGTATCGATAATTTCTTGTGTTCCATGCCACAGTATTGATGATATCTACATGTTTTATACACACTTTATGTCATTATCATGCGTTTTCCGGAACTAACCTATTGACGAGATGCCGAAGGGCCGCTCTCGTTTTCGCTGTTTTTGGTTCCGTAAATCCTAGTAAGGAAATATTCTCTGAATCGGACGAAATCAACGCCCAAGCATCCTATTTTTCCACGAAGCTTCCGAACACCCGAGAGCCACTCGTAGGGGAGCCCCGGTGGGCCCACACATGGGGCCGGCGCGGCCAGGATCCGAGCGCCCCCCTGTTGTGTCGTCGCCTCATCAGCCCTCCGACTCCGCCTCTTCGCCTATAAAAAGGTCCCTGACCTAAAACTTCGATACGGAAAAGCCACGGTACGAGAAACCTTCCAGAGCCGCCGCCATCGCGAAGCCAAGATCTGGGGGACAGGAATCTCTGTTCCGGCACGCCGCCGGGACGGGGAGTGCCCCCGAAGGCTCCTCCATCGACACCACCGCCATCTTCATCAACGCCGCTGTCTCCCATGAGGAGGGAGTAGTTCTCCATCGAGGCTCGTGGGCTGTACCGGTAGCTATGTGGTTCATCTCTCTCCTATGTACTTCAATACAATAATCTCATGAGCTGCCTTACATGATTGAGATTCATATGATGATGCTTGTAATCTAGATGTCATTATGCTAGTCAAGTGGGTTTTACTTATGTGATCTCCTGGAGACTCCTTGTCCCACGTGTGTAAAGGTGACAGGTGTGTGCACCGTGTGGGTCTCTTAGGCTATATTTCACGAATACTTATTCACCGTTATGAATGGCATAGTGAAGTGCTTATTTATATCCCTTTATGATTGCAATGTGTTTTGTATCACAATTTATCCATGTGCTACTCTAGTGATGTTATTAAAGTAGTTTATTCCTCCTGCACGGTGTAATGGTGACAGTGTGTGCATCCGTGTTAGTACTTGGCGTAGGCTATGATTATGATCTCTTGTAGATTATGAAGTTAACTATTGCTATGATGGTATTGATGTGATCTATTCCTCCTACATAGTGCGAAGGTGACAGTGTGCATGCTATGTTAGTACTTGGTTTAGTTGTGTTGATCCGTCATGCACTCTAAGGTTATTTAAATATGAACATTGAATATTGTGGAGCTTGTTAACTCCGGCATTGAGGGTTCGTGTAATCCTACGCAATTAGTGGTGTTCATCATCCAACAAGAGAGTGTAGAGTATGCATTTATCTATTCTCGTTATGTGATCAAAGTTGAGAGTGTCCACTAGTGAAAGTCTAATCCCTAGGCCTTGTTCCTAAATATCGCTATCACTCGCTTGTTTATCGTTTTATCATGCGTTACTACTGCTGCGTTACTACGCTTGTTTACTCGTCCCGGGCAAAGCACTTTTCCGGTGCCGTTACTACTGCTCATATTCATTCATACCACCCGTATTTCACTATCTCTTCGCCGAACTAGTGCACCTATTAGGTGTGTTGGGGACACAAGAGACTTCTTGCTTTGTGGTTGCAGTGGTTGCATGAGAGGGATATCTTTGACCTCTTCCTCCCCGAGTTCGATAAACCTTGGGTGATCCACTTAAGGGAAACTTGCCGTCGTTCTACAAACCTCTCGCTCTTGGAGGCCCAACACCGTCTACAAGAATAGAAGCACCCGTAGACATCAAGCTATTTTCTCGGCGCCGTTGCTCGGGAGGAAAGGTAAAAGGTACTCACACTCCGGATCTCGGCTACTAAGCTATTTTCGCCGTTGTAAGTACTCGAAGCTATTTCCTTTAGATCCTGCAATTGCATCTTTTTGTTTCTTGTTTACACTAGTTTGGCATAATGGACAACAATGAGCTTCTTATTCTATTTCCTGATTTAAGACATGGATGGTTTGATGCGAAAATTAAAAAACCCATGGAACATATTAGTATGAACGCTTTGAACACCATTGTTGCTAATGATATGGAAAATTCTAAGCTTGGGGAAGCTGGTTTTGATGAGCATGATCTTTTTAGTCCCCCAAGCATTGAGGAGAAAATTTTCTTTGATGATACTTTGCCTCCTATTTATGATGATTATAATGATATTGGTCTTTTAGTACCGCCTGTTATGGAGGATAAATTTGATTATGATTACAATATGCCTCCTATATTTTATGATGAAAATAATAATGATAGTTACTTTGTTGAATTTGCTCCCACTACAACTAATAAAATTGATTATGCCTATGTGGAGAGTAATAATTTTATGCATGAGACTCATGATAAGAATGCTTTATGTGATAGTTATATTTTTGAGTTTGCTCATGTTGCTACTGAAAGTTATTATGAGAGAGGAAAATATGGTTGTAGAAATTTTCATGTTACTAAAATACCTCTCTTTTGCTGAAAATCTTGAAGCTGCACTTGTTTTATCTTTCTATGCTTGTTGCATTATGCTTCTTGAATTTGTTTATTTACAAGATTCCTTTGCATAGGAAGCATGTTAGACTTAAATGTGTTTTGAATTTGCCTCTTGATGCTCTCTTTTGCTTCAACTACTATTTCTTGCGAGTGCATCATTAAACCGCTCGAGCCCATCTTAATGGCTATAAAGAAAGAACTTCTTGGGAGATAACCCATGTGTTTATTTTGCTACAGTACTTTTTGTATTTGTGTCTTGGAAGTTGTTACTACTGTAGCAACCTCTCCTTATCTTAATTTTGTTGCATTGTTGTGCCAAGTAAAGTCTTTGATAGTAAGGTTCATACTAAATTTGGATTACTGCGCAGAAACAGATTTCTTGCTGTCACGAATCTGGGCTTAATTCTCTGTAGGTAACTCAGAAAATTATGCCAATTTACGTGAGTGATCCTCAGATATGTACGCAACTTTCATTCAATTTGAGCATTTTCATCTGAGCAAGTCTGGTGCCATTTTAAAATTCATCTTTACGGACTGTTCTGTTTTGACAGATGCTGCCTTTTATTTCGCATTGCCTCTTTTGCTGTGTTGGATGGATTTCTTTGTTCCATTACCTTCCAGTAGCTTTGTGCAATATCCAGAAGTGTTAACAATGATTGTGTCACCTCTGAATATGTGAATTTTTAATTATTCACTAACCCTCTAATGAGTTTGTTTCGAGTTTGGTGTGGAGGAAGTTTTCAAGGGTCAAGAGAGGAGGATGATATACTATGATCAAGAAGAGTGAAGAGTCTAAGCTTAGGGATGCCCCCATGGTTCATCCCTGCATATTTCAAGAAGACTCAAGCATCTAAGCTTGGGATGCCCAAGGCATCCCCTTCTTCATCGACAAATTATCGAGTTCCTTCTCTTGAAACTATATTTTTATTCGGTCACATCTTATGTACTTTACTTGGAGCGTCTGTGTGCTTGTGTTTGTGTTTTTGTTTGAATAAATGCTTGTGTGGGAGAGAGACACGCTCCGCTGGTTCATATGAACACATGTGTTCTTAGCTTTTAATGTTCATGGTGAAGGTTGAAACTGCTTCGTTCATTGTTATTTGGTTGGAAACAGAAAATGCTACATGTAGTAATTGGTAAAATGTCTTGGATAATTTGATACTTGGCAATTGTTGTGCTCATGTTTAAGCTCTTGCATCATATACTTTGCACCTATTAATGAAGAAATACATAGAGCTTGCTAAAATTTGGTTTGCATAATTGGTCTCTCTAAGGTCTAGATAATTTCTAGTATTGAGTTTTGAACAACAAGGAAGACGGTGTAGAGTCTTATAATGTTTACAATATGTCTTTTATGTGAGTTTTGTCTGCACCGGTTCATCCTTGTGTTTGTTTCAAATAACCTTGCTAGCCTAAACCTTGTATCGAGAGGGAATACTTCTCATGCATCCAAAATCCTTGAGCCAACCACTATGCCATTTGTGTCCACCTTACCTACCTACTACATGGTATTTCTCCGCCATTCCAAGGTAAATTTCTTGAGTGCTACCTTTAAATAATTCAAAATTTATCACCTCTTATTTGTGTCAATGTTTTATAGCTCATGAGGAAGTATGTGGTGTTTTATCTTTCGATCTTGTCATTTACTTTTGACAGACTTTCACAATGGACTAGTGGCATATCCGCTTATCCAATAATTTTGCAAAAAGAGCTGGCAATGGGGTTCCCAGCCCCAATTAATTAACTTTCATTAATAATTCTCTTCACATGTTTTGCTCTGATTCATCAGTAAGCAACTTAATTTTGCAAATAGACACTCCTCCATGGTATGTGAATGTTGGAAGGCACCCGAGGATTCGGTTAGCCATGGCTTGTGTAAGCAAAAGGTTGGGAGGAGTGTCATCCATAAATAAAGAAAAACTAAACTAAAGTACATGTGTAAACAAAGGAGAAGAGGGATGATCTACCTTGCTGGTAGAGATAACGTCCTTCATGGGAGCCGCTCTTGAAAGTCCGGTTGATGAGGTAGTTAGAGTGCCCACTACCATTCGTTGACAACAACAAACACCTCTCAAAATTTTACTTTTATGCTCTCTTTATGTTTTCAAAACCAAAGCTCTAGCACAAATATAGCAATCAATGCTTCCCTCTGCGAAGGGCCATTCTTTTACCTTTTATGTCGAGTCAGTTCACCTATCTCTCTCCACCTCAAGAAGCAAACACTTGTGTGAACTGTTCATTGTTTCCTACATACTTGCATATTGCACTTGTTATATTACTCTATGTTGACAATATCCATGAGATATATATGTTACAAGTTGAAAGCAACCGCTGAAACTTAATCTTCTTTTGTGTTGCTTCAATACCTTTACTTTGATTTATTGCTTTATGAGTTAAATCTTGTGCAAGACTTATTGATGCTTGTCTTTAAGTACTATTCATGAAAAGTCTTTGCTTTATGATTCAGTTGTTTACTCATGTCATTACCATTATTTTGATCGCTGCATTCATTACATATGTTTACAATAGTATGATCAAGGTTATGATGGCATGTCACTCCGTAAATTATCTTTGTTATCGTTAACCGCTCGGGACGAGCGTAACTAAGCTTAGGGATGCTGATACGTCTCCGACGTATCGATAATTTCTTGTGTTCCATGCCACATTATTGATGATATCTACATGTTTTATACACACTTTATGTCATTATCATGCGTTTTCCGGAACTAACCTATTGACGAGATGTCGAAGGGCCAGTTCCTGTTTTCTGCTGTTTTTGGTTCCAGAAATCCTAGTAAGGAAATATTCTCGGAATCAGACGAAATCAACGTCCAGCATCCTATTTTTCCACGAAGCTTCCAGAACACCCGAGAGCCACTAGAGGGGAGCCCTGGTGGGCCCACACATGGGGCCGGCGCGGCCAAGGATCCAGGCGCGCCCCCCTGTTGTGTCGTCGCCTCATCAGCCCTTCGACTCCGCCTCTTCGCCTATAAAAAGGTCCCTGACCTAAAACTTCGATACGGAAAAGCCACGGTACGAGAAACCTTCCAGAACCGCCGCCATCGCGAAGCCAAGATCTGGGCGACAGGAGTCTCTGTTCCGGCACGCCGCCGGGACGGGGAAGTGCCCCCGGAAGGCTCCTCCATCGACACCACCGCCATCTTCATCAACGATGTTGTCTCCCATGAGGAGGAGTAGTTCTCCATCGATGCTCGGGGCTGTACCTGGTAGCTATGTGGTTCATCTCTCTCCTATGTACTTCAATACAATAATCTCATGAGCTGCCTTACATGATTGAGATTCATATGATGATGCTTGTAATCTAGATGTCATTATGCTAGTCAAGTGGGTTTTACTTATGTGATCTCCTGGAGACTCCTTGTCCCACGTGTGTAAAGGTGATAGTGTGTGCACCGTGTGGGTCTCTTAGGATATATTTCACGTAATACTTATTCACCGTTATGAATGGCATAGTGAAGTGCTTATTTATATCCCTTTATGATTGCAATGTGTTTTGTATCACAATTTATCCATGTGCTACTCTAGTGATGTTATTAAAGTAGTCTATTCCTCCTGCACGGTGTAATGGTGACAGTGTGTGCATCCGTGTTAGTACTTGGCGTAGGCTATGATTATGATCTCTTGTAGATTATGAAGTTAACTATTGCTATGATGGTATTGATGTGATCTATTCCTCCTACATAGTGCGAAGGTGACACTGTGCATGCTATGTTAGTACTTGGTTTAGTTGTGTTGATATGTCATGCACTCTAAGGTTATTTAAATATGAACATTGAATATTGTGGAGCTTGTTAACTCCGGCATTGAGGGTTCGTGTAATCCTACGCAATTAGTGGTGTTCATCATCCAACAAGAGAGTGTAGAGTATGCATTTATCTATTCTCGTTATGTGATCAAAGTTGAGAGTGTCCACTAGTGAAAGTCTAATCCCTAGGCCTTGTTCCTAAATATCGCTATCGTCTGCTTGTTTACCGTTTTACCGCGTTACTATCGCTTGTTTACCGTCCCGGGCAAAGCACTTTTCTCGGTGCCGTTACTACTGCTCATATTCATTCATACCACCCGTATTTCACTATCTCTTCGCCGAACTAGTGCACCTATTAGGTGTGTTGGGGACACAAGAGACTTCTTGCTTTGTGGTTGCAGGGTTGCATGAGAGGGATATCTTTGACCTCTTCCTCCCTGAGTTCGATAAACCTTGGGTGATCCACTTAAGGGAAACTTGCTGCTGTTCTACAAACCTCTGCTCTTGGAGGCCCAACACTGTCTACAAGAATAGAAGCACCCGTAGACATCAACGGGCCACCATGTTGGCCAAGGATCACAGTGACATGCTTGGTCACCGTGTGTTTCGCTCGACGAAGATCAGCTCCAGATAAGGAGCCAGCAGATCTGCCAAAAGCGGTGTCGTCAGAGATCCCCTCGCAATCTCCACCGCCGCGGTGGCCAGAGAGAGGGGGAATCAAGACGAACTCGCCCAGATATGGTGACTCGAAGAAGGCTTTTATTGGAGAGGATGACGCCGACCTGCCGTCGCTCGCCTCTGGCTCCGACAGCCGGAGCACCACGAGCAGCTGCAGCACCGCCGCTAGCAGCAGGGAGAAGCCCAGACTCCACCACCAGCACCTCAACACGAGCATCACGCCAAATCCACAAGGTCTCTCATCTCCCCCCCCCCCCGAACAGCTCTCAGCTTGCTACAGTTCTTGGCCCCTCCTCCCTCGTGGCCGAGCAGATCCGAAGCCACTCCGCCGGAATAGCCGGTCGGAGGCGGTGGAGGTGAAGCGCCGGAGTAGATTAGGGTTAGTCTAGGTCTTCTCCTCCTCCCTTTTAGCAGTCCAATCAATTGGTCATAGACAATATGTCAAAGAAGAGGAGAAGTAAAAAAGTCACAAAATGAAAGCCCACAATAAGCTCAACAGAGAGGACAGATGAGTTGGCTAGTCCACCATTTACCATGGACCACCACCCATTCATGATGCACCAAGAATTAGTAGACCAAAAATTGCAAATATCTCGAATATACAAGAACAACAAAGATTCCTGATAAAACTAAGATCCTCTTTGGTCTAAAGGAATATACATAATTCTTTAAGAGTATGGTACTCCATAGGAAATTTTCATACAAAGTTTCTTTAGTTTAAAGGATAGGGAAACATAATAATTTTTCTTGTGCACTCCCATGCTTCTAATTTAATTAATAGCATAATTTCCCTTAGGTTTAACCTCATGTAAATTTTACTTTATTTCAATGACTAATATAAATATATGGTTTACCTAATCTTTCATGAAAGAATTGAGGGAATAGTTGTCACCGTGAGGACAATGTTCGTACTCCCAAGCCTTTCGAGAATGCAAACAAAGATTAGTTGGCCTCTGCTGTTTTAGACATTGAATTTTGTTGGTATAGACTAGTTTGGAAAATACTCTAAGCATTTCTATAACTCATGGTAGCCCAACAATTTGCTCGTTCAACCCCTGACTGGATAATCAACAATGATAGTGTCAAATGAGAATCAACCTGAGGTTAGGTGGTTAGGAAGATGGTTGTACTCCCATCCCACCAGAGTTCAAACCCCAGATTTAACATCTATGTGTTTCATAAAGGCAGAATATTCATTCAGTGGGAGGCGATGTTCCCGTCGAGAACGAGGCGCCTATGGTTACTTCATCAATTTCAAGATCCAATCCGCTGGCTCAGTCTTCTGAAGGTGCTCATAGAGGTAGGGTGTGTGCGCGCGTTCATAGAGCCGAGTGTATGCGTGTGTATGTGAGTGGCTACGTTTGTATTGTGTTTCTAAAAAAAAACAATGATAGTGTCAAATTGAATCTAATAGCATTATTATACTCCCTACGATAAAAAAGAAGTTATAGATTTATCTAAATTTAGATGTATTATGTATATATACTTGTAAGACGACCTCTTCGATTACATCTTAATCCATCTTAATCGTTTTTTTGTTTCTTCTTGAACCAGCAGTTAAGAAGAAGAAAGATCAACGTGACATATTTTGTACTACCTCACTGGGTTGCGAAATTAATCATGAAATTCACTAATTCGACGGCAATTGTTCTACATCAATCAACTTTGTGCGGAGTAGCTGACTTCGGTTTGCTTGCCTGCTTGCTTGTTGGTTTGTGTACAACCTATTCTGATCCTTGGTAGACACATGCTGGATCGAGCATGGTGGGCCTGTCGGACACAACACGATGCACCCACAGTTGTGCACCCATGTCCCATGCACATATGCAACTTGCATGCCATACACACACAAGCTGACAAGCGGCGTACAACACGCGAAAACAAAAAAGCTTGACCACACTACCGGTACCGAGTCAAAAGCCTTCTGACCTTGACCGCCCATGTGGCGTGATTAACTTACCACAGCAGAGTGAGTACGCCAACTTTTACCGTACGATCACAACCAGAAGACAACATTAGAGCATCTTAAGTTCTTAACAGATACCCGTCAGGTCGAACCGCATCGCGGGAACGGCGATTAACTGCATCTAATTTTTTAGGGCGAAGAATAGAAACTACTGAACAGATGCTCGATCCAAAAACCGCAAACATGATTCCGTTGATTTTTGCACCAAGTATTTAAACCCTTTCATCCGAGTATATTTACAAGATTTTGAAAAAGAGGAACTAAAGGTTCCTAAAAACTACCTCGGGATTTATACTAACATCGATGGGACTTGGGGATGGCGACGGGTGGCGCGTCACTCCTCCTCGTTGTCGGTGTCTACGTCGGAGAGGTCTGTCTCATCATTGGAGTAGTTCACAAATCACAACGATGAAGCTGTGCCTCGCCATCCACGTTTGGCCCGACCGTAAGAATTTCACATTGAGATTTTGCATGTTTGTAGATTCCATCATTGACTACATTTATGAATTTTTTTCAGAATTTTTCGAAACTTAGAAATATGATTTTTGAATTTTTGAAAATAAAGAGCTACATGTAGCTCGGCCTCCATTTATCCACTCTCCCTGTTTATATTATTACTTTCCTATCATAGGTTTAGTCAAAGTTGAACTCAGTAAAATTAACTATTTTTTTTAATAAAAAAATAGCAGCATCCACAATATACCATCTATAATATTAGAATCCTTATGAAGTATAATTTCATATTTATATGATTTTGATATTGTGGATGTTCATATATGTCCCTATATTTTTGGTCTAATTTTACAAAGCTCAACTTTTATTAAGCCAAAACGCGAAAACAAAAAACATAGGGAGTGGTGAAAGCGTGAACTCTAGGCTCTGCTCGGTCTTATTTTCATTGCCGAGCATAAGGGCAATTCTTATTGAAGGAAGGTCACCAAGAATTCCATGAACGACGGCGATGACATGCTCCCTTCTGAATTCGTAGTGATCGCCACCAAGTATCAATCCAAAAGAGACGCGACGATCGATCACGTGGTTTCCCGCTTCGTTAGTGGCATTGACGTTGTCGATATGGTAAGGTCATTCCCTATCCGGTTGTGTACATGGCTTCGCATTTTAGTGCATCTAACGGTTTGTGTATGTTTAGGTACCCCGTGCCTTGGAATACTTCTCGGTTATTTGATAAAAGGATACCACATGGTTCATTGTTGGAGGGAGGTCAAGGATTTCCCAACGTAGAGGCTAGGCTATGAGGCCTAAAACTAAGCATCAAGAACGGCAATGCAGGGGTGACAATGGCCATTGATCTTGATGAGGAAGACCCATGCAATGGTGCCCTTCCATCTCGGTCAAGAGGCCACAAGGCTACCAAATACAATCTCAAGCGCGATGCTTCATCACTTTCATTGAGTGGGACCTTGAAGGCAATGTTGGCCGAGAAGGAGGAGGACATCGTCAAGAGGGAGGAGAAGCGGCGCCGAGGCAAAGAGGCCACATGTGCCACCTTCATTGACCTAACAAAACAAGCCATACAAGTCCGGAAGAATGAGGCCGATGCCAACTTGCTCACGGAGGAGAGCCGGAACATGATCGCGGACTTGAGCCTCACGGGAGCTGGAACAAAGGGCTTGGTTAGAGGATAAGGGAGTCATCATATTCCAACGCGATTTGTGATCTTTCTCACATATCTTTCTACTTGGCATGGAACTTTTTTTAAAAAAACTTGGAACACATTCATTCCATTAAACTTGAATCGGAAGCATCACCCTAAAAAGCCATGTTTACATCAGCAGGGACCTGATCCACCCACACTTGGTGATCATTTTCCACTCCAACTTGACCCAAGGCAGCTAGGGCATGTGAACTATGTGGTTCCCTAAATTTAATTTGGCCATGTTTGATTTGCCATATTTTCAGTTTGTATGTCCTCTTTTCCCATATATTAGCCTATTTAGCGAACTTTAAGAAAACATATTACAAACCGGCTCAGGTCGAACCAAATGCGTCGGGCCCTGGGCTACCCCGCCTAAACGGGAACTTTTGACCGAACAACCTATTTTATGTCCTCGGTCTGATCCAAACGAATCAGAACTGAAATCAACCGGGTCAATGCCATGAGCTCAAAAAGAAAAAAGAAAAAGGCTCTGCTAGGTTCCTGGCCGGTGACCGACCCGCATGCCCGTTTCGCGCAAGGAACAAATATTGGGATGTGGATTTGTTTTGTCGTCACACTATGAAGAGGGCGTGGTAGCAAGCAGTCGACTATGTGTGCTTCCGGTGTTTAAGCATAAACAAACAGAGTCTCTGGAAATCGAGAAATGCTGGAGTTTTTCACGATGTGTCCCTACAACGAAGCGTGGTAGCTCTGATTTCTCAGATCATAGAGAATTTAGGACAGTGGAGGGTCTGCTCGTGCTAGGAGCATCAGAGTTAGAGAGTACCTTTTCTTTTCTTTGGGCTTAGCCTGTTGGTTGCACAACCAAGAATGTTTTTTTAGGGGAAAACGGTGGGAGAGTTTCCCGCTGTAAATTTTATACGGAGTACAATGAAGAAATAAGTCATTTACAAAGGACAATGTTACCAAGAAACTTAGAAAGCTACTCTCCGTTTAATATTAGTTGTCGTCGTGCTTAGCCTATCTTTAAATTTATTATGGGAGTGTTTCGTTTTCATCACGTGGCCAACTAGGGCAAATTCGTTGAGAAGTGCATTCCATAGTTGAAAAGTGGGTCTTTGGTGTATGGGCAAGCTGGGCAAGAATATTGTTTCTACACACAAAAAAAACCTTTATACTGTGTTTGGTTGTAATGAATTGGGCTCTGAATTGGGAAATCTAGAATTGAGGGCCCAATTCCGCTGTTTGAATGTGCTAGATATTGATGTGTGGAATTGTTACCCAATTCTAAGAAGAGGCCCGCGCGACACCCGTAGCCCAATTCGGAGGTCTGGACCTCCGTATTCGCTCGGAATCGAGCAACTGCTCGCTCTCCTCTCCCGAACCGAGCGTGGCTCGCGAAACTCCGTCCCCGCCCACCTCCGCCCTCCTCCTCCCCTCCGGCCCCACTCCGGCCGCCCTCCTCCGCCCTCCTCCTCCCCTCCGGCCCCACTCCGGCGCCCTCCTCCAATTTGGGC
>NC_061508.1:213946572-214068736 GCF_022539505.1 Lolium rigidum | reverse complement strand
TTGTAGTGCACGACCCCACTCGTCAGCACGGAACGGCCAACTTAACGGATCCCTTCCGTCCGAGCTCCTTCTGCGGGTTTCAGACAAGGTCTTGGGGAAAACTGAGGAAAAACTAAGGAGCTGGGGAAAACTGAGCACAACTAAGGACCCGAGGGCACGAAAATAGAAATCCCTTTACTTTATTGTTGAGTCAGTTTACCTACTTCTTTCTATCTTAGAAGCAAACACTTGTGTTAACTGTGCATTGATTCTTACATGTTATATTGCTTTATGTTGACAAATATCCATGAGATATACATGTTGAAGTTAAAAGCAACTGCTGAAACTTATATCTTCCTTTGTGTTGCTTCAATGCCTTTACTTTGAATCTATTGCTTTATGAGTAACTCTTATGCAAGTCTTATTGATGCTTGTCTTGAAAGTATTATTCATGAAAAGTCTTTGCTATATGATTCATTTGTTTACTCATTGTCTTTACCATTGCTTTGAATCGCTGCATTCATCTCATATGCTTTACAATGTTATGATCAAGATTATGATAGCATGTCACTTCAGAAATTATCCTTGTTATCGTTTACCTACTCGAGGGCGAGTAGGAACTAAGCTTGGGGATGCTTGATACGTCTCAAACGTATCTATAATTTCTTATGTTCCATGCTACTTTTATGATGATACTCACATGTTTTATACACATTATATGTCGTTTTTATGCGTTTTCCGGAACTAACCTATTGACGAGATGCCGAAGTGCCAATTCATGTTTTCTGCTCTTTTTGGTTTCAGAAATCCTAGTAAGGAAATATTCTCGGAATTGGACGAAATCAACGCCCAGCACCTTAGAATCACACGAAGCTTCCAGAACACCCGAGAGCCACCGGAGGAGGGCCCCGTGGGCCCCGGATGATAGGTCGGCACGGCCAGGGGTGGGCCGCGCCCCCATCGTGTCGTCGCCTCGTCAGCCCTCCGACTCCGCCTCTTCGCCTATTTAAGCCTCCTCGACCTAAAACCTCGATACAGAAAAGCCACGGTACGAGAAACCTTCCAGAGCCGCCGCCATCGCGAAGCCAAGATCTGGGGGACAGGAGTCTCTGTTCCGGCACGCCGCCGGGACGAGGAAGTGCCCCCGGAAGGCATCTCCATCGACACCGCCGCCATCTTCATCACCGCTGCTGTCTCCCATGATGAGGGGGTAGTTCTCCATCGAGGCTAAGGGCTGTACCGGTAGCTATGTGGTTAATCTCTCTCCTATGTACTTCAATATAATGATCTCATGAGCTGCCTTACATGATTGAGATTCATATGAGTTTTGTATCACTATTTATCTATGTGTTACTCTAGTGATGTTATTAAAGTAGTCTATTCCTCCTCCACGGTGTAATGGTGACAGTGTGTGCATCGTGTAGTACTTGGCGTAGGTTATGATTGTGATCTCTTATAGATTATGAAGTTAACTATTACTATGATAGTATTGATGTGATCTATTCCTCCTTCATAGTGTGATGGTGACAGTGTGCATGCTATGTTAGTACTCGGTACAGATGTGTTGGTCTATCATGCACTCTAAGGTTATTTAAATATGAACATTGAATGTTGTGGAGCTTGTTAACTCCGGCATTGAGGTGCTCTTGTAGCCCTACACAATTAGTGGTGTTCATCATCCAACAAGAGAGTGTAGAGTGGTTTTATTATGTGATCAATGTTGAGAGTGTCCACTAGTGAAAGTAGGATCCCTAGGCCTTGTTTCTAAGCATCGAAACTCCGTTTATTTACTGTTCTGTTGCATGTTTACTCACTGCCATATTTTATTCAGATTGTTATTACCACTCATATACATCCATACTACTTGTATTTCACCATCTCTTCGCCGAACTAGTGCACCTATACATCTGACAAGTGTATTAGGTGTGTTGGGGACAGAAGAGACTTCTTGTATCGTGATTGCAGGGTTGCTTGAGAGGGATATCTTTGACCTCTTCCTCCCTGAGTTCGATAAACCTTTCGGTTTTTATTATTCCAGTATAATACTTTAATTTATCCTTTTAATTGATCCATAAACTGGAGAGTCTTGACCAATTTGAAAGATCGCTCGCTCAAGCCTTTTCCGGTATTGGCAACAACAAATAAAGCAAGCCGTTGGTGGCAAAAGATTAGGCTTTTCTCAACCGGAGGGGTGATCCACTTAAGGGAAATTTGCTGCTGTTCTACAAACATCTGCTTTTGGAGGCCCAACACTGTCTACAAGAATAGAAGCACCCGTAGACATCAAAGGCCCATTGCCGCATTTATGTTATTTCATCCCTATTTTCCTTTTTCCCATGCTAGATCCTATTGTAACACTCTATGATTTGACTGTAGATATATATCTTTATTCGGTAGGAAAATAAGATGCTGTAAAAACACACCATTCAGAGGCCGCTATTTCATACTGAAATTTGTGTAAGCTTTTTTTGTTAATAATAGGAAGTTTGTGTTTGGAAGATTTGTTTTATTGCAATGGGTTATCAGCTATTTTACCATTGTTTGGTGCAGTCATGGATCGCAACGTATTCATATTTTGTCAACAAAAAAAACGAATTGTTCATGCAATCATGCCCGAGGTTGCAGAATAAGATTTAAACAAATTTCAGAGAGGAACAAGTGTACAACGTAACATTTTTTCAAGAACAACAACATATTTCATTAATCGAAACAATTTAGCTTGTATTCTCTGCTCAGACTGGCTGACTTGAAGCAGATATAATTTGCATTTTTTGTTACAAAGTAAACGAGAATAACCCATCCAGGAAGCTTGATATAATATGCAATTTTTGATACTACAAATAGACTGCACAATTTTCAGTCTAAAAGAGATGATTAAACTGTCGATCTACAAACTCTCTTTAGTAGCTTCGTTTTAGAAAATGTAGTACAAGCTTGGACACACTGTTTCAGTTTTGCTAGCTCGAGTGTCAGTAACATTCAGCAACGACACCGGCCATGGCTTCCAAGCTGGCAGCCGGAGTCTCTATGCTGAAGACGTATCAGAATACCATCCGATAGATACATGAGCCCCCGGTTTTCCATCAGTCCCGTAATCATTCAATCCCAGCATAGAGAAATCAGGCGGGTATGGAGGCACGCAGGCTGCTGGGTCAAGAACTTTGGAGCATCCGTCGCATCCGCCCAAACACTCATGCAAATGATGCACCCCATGTGCCCCTTGGTCCATTCGAAAAAACGATGAACAATCCGAAAAATTTGCACACGACCTTCAGTTCTCTCAACAGACCGCAGCAATGGCCAATAAAAATATTTTCTAACAATTCTTACAAAATTATTACTTCGAAGATCCATGGATCTCGCTAAGGTGACCTGAGTCTTGTCAAGCGATCACCGTCTGAACATAACGGCGCAACGCCCAATCTGACGCAGAAGAACCCCAAGTCAAGCGTCTGGTGTTGCGTCACCGGAGAGAGTAGAGAGGATCGAGCGGCAGCCATGGCCCATGGCTGGAGCTGCCTCCCGACTCCCGAGCTGGTCGACGCTCACGCACCAACCAACTTCACCGTGCATATACATCTAGCAGGTACGATGCACTCGTGCCGCGCGCCGCCTCGCGAGTCGCGACACACTGGCCCGCCCATTCATCTCCGCCCATTCTAACTTGATTAGACAGATAGCAGATAGATATTCAGAATTCAAATATAGTACTGTACTACTGTATCCTAATTTGATTAGATCGATAGATATTCAGATACGTATAGGAGCAGTACGCTCATCATGTGCCATGTCCAGCTCCAGCTTAGCAAGGAGAAACGGCCACACAACTAGTTGCAGCGCATGCCATACGCCACTACTGACCAGATCAGCTCACCCCACACTCCCACAGCTGCTTGATTGCCTAAAGGTTGGCTCCTATATAGCAGTAGTATCTCCACGCTGATCGATGCCGAGCTATAAATACGGAGCTAGCCTCGACTCCCACCACACTCTTCATCACCATCGCTGATCATTCTCCTGCAACTGAAACAACACCAAACCATCAGCTCAGTCTTGCTCGTAGTGTGAATTGAAGGAGATCAATGGCTGGGAAGCTGTACCACCTCATGTCGAGGCTGCACATGGCGAGGAGCCGATCATCGTCCGCGGCTGACGTGCCGAGAGGGCACTTCGCGGTGTACGTCGGGGAGCAGCGGAAGCGGTTCGTGATCCCGACGGCTTACCTGAGGAACCCGTCCTTCCTGGTGCTGCTCAAGAGGGTGGAGGAAGAGTTCGGCTTTGACCACCCTGCCGCCGGCGGCCTCACCATCCCTTGTTCGGAGGGCGACTTCGCCGACATCGTCGGCTCCGCAGCCGTGGATCACCACTAGCTGCAGCTCAGCTGACCACACCGGCGCCGGCGCATGCATCGGCCGGTCCAGCCATTGATATGATTAGTTGATTAGTGATTAATAGATTGTTTTAGGATGAATGCATACATTTGTCTCTAGCTGAGTATTGCCTTTTGCTTGAACCCTGTAAATTATGATCGAAGGGATAAGAAAATTCCGATGTTCACGTCTGGTCACATTTCTATTTTCCTGACGATGCTAATTTGCTGACCGTCTCATTACATTTCTATTTAGCTAAGGATTAATTGTTGTTCGGGTAGAAGATGGCACTGGTAGTTCATGTACTATGGCGTTGGCGTCTGCTTGAATCCTTGAACCCCTTGTAAATTAGTTGATGTACTAATTTTCTGAAGGTCTCATTACATTTCTCTGTAACTAAGGATTAACTCCTTGCAAATTATATTGATGGGAATAAGTAAAGTCTGCTCTTATCGTCTTATCAAATTGCAATTTCCTTCGGATCGATCTGACATTTTTCTATTTTGCCAGAGGACAAAGGTTTTGGTTCGTAGCATTGATATTGACATTATCATGCTTCAGTGAGGTAATATGGAGCACACTTACAGACCTACTTAATCGCATTCAGTGTCAGCGGTTCAGTTCACATGTCAGCTCACTAGCCCACTTCACGATTCTCCCTGACTGACAGTAGTATTTTACAACGTCATAGTAGCATGATAGACGGTACTTCAGATTCAGAATACATCATTCTTTGTTAGTCTACTTCAGGTGCCATGGGGTTCAGATTCAGAGTAAGAGTTCTCAGAACTAGAGGACAGACAGTGATTTATTTTCCAAGATAGATGAAGATGGCTTAATCATGTCCTCTTGGCAGCCATGAAATAGATGCAAGGTATTATGGTGTTAAAATGCGAACTCGGTTATATTATTCCCATAAGTTGGGCATCCACTACGGCACTACTGTGCCAAGCGTTTTGCCGAGCTGAAGCAAGAGCCCCTGGTTTCCAGAAATGAGCAGTTGTATCAAGAATTCACATGACACATAATGAGCTTTGAGCTGGCAGATGATGTACAATATTCTATACCTATCTTGCTGTTTATTAAGCCCATAGTTTTGCCGGTGCAAAACTATATCACTCATTACACATTTCAGTGGTGATATGCTCTCTTGCAAGGCTCCAACTGTCAAGCAGTGTAACGAGCACAGTCCAAGATACATGCCAGCTAGGTCGCGCCATATTATTTTTTAAACGGAAGCAAAAACTTTGCTCCAATCTATTATTTAAGATGGAGTTTGAAAAAATAAAAAGTAGAAGATAAAATCACAAGGCAATTTGTCTCACGGCATCAGGTCACTGGAACGTTTGGTTTGGTACCCGCCATCACCCAAAGTTTAGCTTATCTCTTAATCTTGTTGAGGATGGCTAAAGGAGGGGCGTGCTTGTTATGGAAGACGCCTGCATTGCGCTAGTTCCAAAATTTTCATGAAGTAAGCAAAGCAAGATTCAGAGTTGATCCATACGCCATCTTAATCCACCATCTATCATAAGGTCGGCCATTGTTGAATATAAAGAGCATCAAGCCAGACCCAATCTTTGATGAAACCCCAAATGAGATTGTGTAGCGGCAATTAGCATAGGGGGCAAACTCCACAATTCGGTCATCCACGTTTTGCTAACCGGTCGGCCATCCAAAGCCTGTTTTTTTACGACGAACCAAACATATAATTTTATATTTGGTGGTGCCTAAACCTTCCACACCGTTTCATTCATGTTGGTACATGTGACCCCAAGGAATTACGCCTTGTAGGCCGCTGCCATCATGTATTCCCCATTTGAGGATAGCTTCCAAGTTATGTTGTCCTCCACTTTGCTCTCGAGTTGGACATGAGTAAGTTGCATCCAAAGCTCGGCGTATTGAGCGGCGTGGTTGAAGGGGACAACTTCATTCATGTTGATCTTGCCAATCCAAGCATTGTTCTTCATGGTTTTCTTGATACTCCATGGCTTCGATCTCTTGGATATCGAGAAAATTAGAAGTGAAATGTCCTTCTAAGCCTTCCCATGTAGCCAAGGAGCTTCCCAAAAGGGAGTTGTTTGCTCATTGCCGACCTTGATGGAGGTGGTGGTATAGAATAAGCTCATGTCCTCGGGGGTGCAAGGATTTTCCGAAGCCATCGAAATTTTATTGTTATGATTTGACTCTAGCCATTGCCAACTCAATCTTAGTGCCCTTGCAAACTTATCATTGTGGAGGACACCAAGGCCTCCGAGCACCTTGGGACGACAAACCGTTTCCCGATTTACTTTGCATTGTACGCTGGTGGTTTTGTCCTTAACTGACAAAAACAAAGGCCCTCTATAACTTGTTGATATAAGCAATGGTGCCCGGAGGTACAATAACGAGTGTCAAGTGATAGATGGCTTGGGGATATAATCACCGATGTAACTAGAGCGGTGCGACCGGCTGTGGTGACTATATTTCCATCTGAAGTTACTAATTTCCGGGCGACCTTGTTCTTAAGACGTTGAAAAATCACTCTCAGCCAAGAAAAAGAATAGAACTAAACCAATTTCCATTCCTAACCGGCCGGGTCGGCATCAAGTGATAGATGGCTTGGGGGTATAATAACCGATGTAACCAAAGCGATGTGACCGGCTGTGATGACTATATTTCCATTTCAAGTTACTAAATTCCGGGCGACCTTGTTCTTAAGACGTTGAAAATTCACTCTCGATCGAGAAAAGTAAAAAGAACTAAACCAATTTCCATGCCTAACTGGCTGGGTCGGCATCAACATAAAACTATACGTCTCCAGAGACCCAAATTTGCACAGCATAGGCTGAAAAAATGTGCAACTTGGTTGAATGATTAAGCCTGAGTATTTTTAAAATTTTAAACCGAGAACGAGAGGGCAGACAGGCTTTGCCGTGGTGCTGTCCGAATGGCACGCAGAGCACTCAATTTGTAACGTTCTTGTGTACCACAACTGTGTGCCGATCTAATCTAGCGGCCGGCAGATTCAGACTTGACACACGAGTAATGGCTCATGTGAACTGGATCATACACCGAACCCTCCCGCCTCCGTGCATGAATAGACAGCGATTGTCGTTTGTCAACTTGGTATTGAAGGGACAAGTAGGCATCTGCACAGTGGTCGATTGCCACTGCAGTTCTCGTTTTGGACGGTGATCTGCCTCTCCTCCGGGAAGAAATGAGCGGCAATGCGTTCATGGGGGGGGGGGGGGGGGTACTTGTGTTTAGAGCTCCGGGTTATTAGCTTCGTGTTAAGTACTTTCCTAAGGATTACTACCTTTATGCTTCATGTAAATTAAGCTCTAAGACGATGAGAATGGCGATACGTAGACAGAGCTACACATTGGCTGTTTTTTGAATCTATGAAAAAATCATTTTAGACATATCAAAAAAAATTGAAAAAAAATCATGATCTAGATAATATTGCAATCTACAAATGTATAAATTTCTAGAATGAAATATGTCATATTTTGGACTCAACAAAATTAATAATTCTTGATTTCATCATTGGTGAATAATAATAAATAGTACACTATAATCTAGATTTTGCTATTTTGTGAGATTTTGTCATTTTTACTGAGGGCAAAAAATACCGTATTTCTATCTGAAAAATTACACATTGATAGATTCCAACATTCTCTATATCAATATTTTTTCAGAATTTTCTGGAACTACAAAATCAAAAGTTCTAAAAAAATTGAGAAAAAAAGGAAACCGGGCTTCATATAGCCCCGGCTACAAAAGAGTTTTCCCTCTCCTGTTGTAAGTTCCTCAAATAAAATCGACCCGATTCCGCTGATATGTATTGAGCCGCTTGTGAGCAAATGTGGGGGAGATTTTCTAAAGAGTGTGCATGCGATTAGCTTCTTCTTTCAATGTGTCAGCTATCCTAGGCACTGAAACAAACCAATTTGTGTGTTGCTTCTTTTATCAAACAACAAAGATCGATGCTCTCTGTACTTCTGCTTTATTAATAAAAATGTCAAGTCTTTTGCCTCTTTAAACCCTTTTCCTGCACATATCCGCTCTATCTTCTTTGCTAGCAGCCAAGCTGTTAACGTTTTATTGTCTTCCGCCCTTCTGGCTTCTGAAACAAGGGAAAATACTCATCATTTTTATTGATTAAGGTGAAGTTTCAAGGGATCTTACAAACCAAGTCATTTGATCTTGACAAAAACAACCAAGGACAAAATACAAATTAACCTACTCGCGGCATAATGTTAGTAATTGTCTTGTCCCCAACTAAACTCCAGATTGTAGCCTCTTCTTTGATCTTTCAGCTGTTCATAAACACCGACTCATTTGTTTTCCTTTCAAACTTCCCATGAGACAAACACTGTGAGGGAAGCTAGGGCATTCCTTGATTGACTCCATTTGTGAATAGCTCCTCTCCACCAATTTTTCATTCTCTGAAAGGTGACCTAATCTTGTGGTTGAATAGAACGAGACCAAGCCATGCCTTTGTTAGATGTATATATCTGTATATTGTAGTTTCCCCATATGTTAGGGGGCTTCCTGCATATTTCCACCTGTACGTGTACTATATATTGTGGCCTTTGGCCCCCTGATAATACAACAAGCATATTTCCCTAACATGGTATCAGAGCCAAAATCGATTCTCTAATTTCCCCGGTCGACGCTTGCTTGTTCGTCTCCGTCGTCGCCCGTCCGTCCTCCCTCGATATTGCCTCGTCTCCAGATCGCCAGGAGTGCCTCGAAGTCCCGATCTCTCCTGCCTCGACCCCTGCCTCGACGCCCCGATTCGCAAGCGCCAGGCCCGACTTCGGCCCGACGCCCCGACGCTGATCTCCTTCAGCCCGACGCCGATCTTCCCCGGCCTCCACCTCCGTTCCCGGCCGCCACCTCTGTTCCAGGCCGCCGCTCCCATCCGATCCGAGCCGGCCCCGCTCCAAATCGCCCCGTGCGTGGCCGCCTCCCCGCGCGTGGCGCTCCTTGTTCTGCTCCCGCGTGTTTCCCAGATCGCGCGTGGCCGCTGCTTTTTCCAATCTGCTGGATCGGCCCGTGCGTGTCTGTGTTGACTTTCAGCTGAGGTAAAAAAAAAAAAGCAAAAAAAAAAGCAAAAAAAAAAGCAAAAAAAAAAAGCAAAAAAAAAATGAAAAAAATGAAAAAAACTATGTCTTCCGCTGATCCCGCCCCTTCTTTGGGCCCACCTTCGGTACTTGGTATTTGTCCGCTGTCTCCGTGTATGACGGCTAGTCATTCTTCGTCGCCGTTTGCGGCCTCTTCCCGCGGCTCTGCCCGCGCTTCACCGACTCCGTCTACGTCGGCTCACCGCTCTATACCGACTTTTGCGGCCTCTTCATGCGGCTCGCGCCGCGCTCCGCCGACTTTGTCTCCCTCGACCTGCCGTTCTACATCGACTTTTGCGGCCTCTTCACGCGGCTCTGTCCGCGCTTCGCTGACTTCGTCTACGTCGGCCCGCCGCTCTACATCGACTTTTGCGGCCTCTTCCTGCGGTTATGGCCGCGCTTCGTCGACTCCGTCTGCGTCGGCCTGCCGCTCTACACCGACTTTCGCGGCCTCTTCACGTGGTTATGACCGCGCTTTGCCGAACCTGTCTTCATCGGCATGTTGCTCTCCGCCGCCCCCTTTGGTGGCCTCTGTGCGTGTGGCTGATAGCTCCTCGTCGGCACCTGATTGTACGTCGACCTCTCCAGTCGCGCCCCTCTCTGCGCATGAGATAGCGCAGCTTCACCGCCTGCTTGATGCTTGGGATTCCGGTTTACGTCGGCAGCCTCGCGGTCCGAGTCTCCGCCCTCGTCCTTATTGCACCCACCGTGGCAAGGTTGGCCACACTTCTTCCACCTGTTTGGACGCGGGATCCCGGCTTACGTCGGCAGTTCCGGGATCATCGGCGGTCGGCTCTTCGGGATCTTCTGCGGCTTGCACTCTCCGATCGGGACATTCTCGTGGGTCTTCGTGGTCCGCTCGCTACTACGGACTCTTCCTCGCCGGGCGCTCGCTGGTTCCGTGACCGGCTCTTCCGGCACTCGCGCGACCACCGGTTCTACACGGTCGGTACGTCCCCGTGGTATCCGGATTCCGGAGCTTCCTTTCATATGACCTCCGAGTCTTCTATTCCGTCCGATCTTCGGTCTCTTATTTCTCCCGTCCGTGTTGTCACGGCTGATGGTACCTCTATTCCTGTTTCTAGTAGAGGCACCCTTTCTACTCCCTCTTTCTCTCGTCCCTGATGTTTCTTATGTTCCTCGCCTTCGGATGAACCTTTTCTCTCGCTAGCCAGCTCACCGATTCTGGTTGTCGCGTCATTCTTGACGCCGAGTCTTGTGCGGTTCGGGATCGTCGCACACGGGCCCTGGTTGGAGCTGGCCCTCGTAGCCGTAAGTCTCCGGGGCTTTGGGAGTTAGGACGGCTTCGTGTCCCTTCCGCTGCCACTCCATCTGCCGCTTCTCCTCCGGTTGTTGCCTCTGTCACCGGCTCTTTTCAGCAGTGGCATCATCGTCTTGGTCACCTTTGTGACTCTCGCCTGTCGTCTTTGGTTCATCGTGGCCTTCCGGGGTCCGTCTCTGGAGATGGGTCGTTACATCGTCGGGGCTGTAGGTTAGGCAAACAGATTCAGCTTCCTTATCCTACTAGTGTGTCTTTCTCTCGGCGACCGTTCGATTTAGTCCATTCGGATGTTTGGGGTCCGGCTCCCTTCGCTTCGAAAGGGGGCCATCGATACTATATCTTATTCATTGATGATTTTTCACGGTACACTCGGGTGTTTTTCATGCACTCTCGCAGTGAGGTGCTCTCTATTTATCGGCGTTTTGCGGCCATGGTCCGCACTCGCATTCCTCACCCATTCGTGTGTTCCGTGCTGATTCTGCCGGTGAGTATATCTCCCGAGCACCTTCGTGGTGTCCTTGCCGAGGAGGGCACCCTCGCTCGGTTTTCTTGTCCCGGCGCGCATGCTCAAAATGGCGTCGCCGAGCGTAAGCATCGTCATCTTCTTGAGACAACCCGTGCTATGATGATTGCTTCTTCTCTTCCGCCACATTTCGGGCTGAGGTCTGTTGCTACGTCGGCCCACCTCATTAACATTCAGCCTTCCGCTGCTCTACAGGGTGGCATTCCTCTCGAGCGTCTCTCCGGTGTTTCTCCGGACTACTCGACTCTCCGTTCATTTGGTTGCGTCTCGCTATGTCCTTCGCCTCCTCGTGAACGCACCAAACTAACCGCTCGATCCGTTGAGTGTGTTTTTCTCGGATACGATGATGAGCATAAGGGCTATCGCTGTTGGGACCCCGTAGGTCGTCGGATGCGCATCTCTCGTGACGTCACGTTTGATGAGACGCGTCCCTTCTATCCTCGCCCCACCTCGGGTACTTACCCGGTGGATGATATCTCTTTTCTTCTTTTTCCGGATGCACCCCTGCTGTTCCTCCTCCCCTCCCTCCTACTTCGATGCGCCCCCTCGGCGCCATCCTCTCGTTCGTCTAGTCCACCTAGTACTCCTCGTTCTCCCGGCTTCGGCTCCTTCCGATGCTCGTCCCTTCTTCCTCTTCTTCCGATGACTTGTCTTCTGCAGATGAGCTTCCCCTTCACGGCCCGTGCGTCGGCGTCGTGCTCCAGCTCGTTACTCTCCTAGTCGGTATGGTCTCTCTCGTCGTTTCCGAGCCGACTTCTTATCGGGATGCCGAGCGTCATCCCGAATGGCAGCTTGCCATGGCCGAGGAGATTGCTGCGCTTGAGCGCACCGGCACTTGGGATCTTGTTTCTCCCCCTTCAGGTGTTCGTCCTATCACGTGTAAGTGGGTCTATAAAATTAAGACTCGCTCGATGGATCTCTTGAGCGCTATAAAGCGCGTCTTGTGGCTCGTGGCTTTCGGCAGGAGCACGGGCGTGACTATGATGAGACTTTTGCCCTCGTGGCTCATATGACTACCGTGCGTACCCTTCTTGCTGTTGCTTTCGTTCGCCGCCGGTCCGTCTCCCAGCCTTGATGTTCGAATGCTTTTCTTAATGGCGAGTTGAGTGAGGAGGTTTACATGCAGCCTCCTCCCGGGTATTCTCGTTCCCGATGGGATGGTTTGTCGTCTTCGACGTTCTCTCTATGGTCTCAAACAGGCCCCTCGTGCCTCGGTTTGAGCGCTTCGCCTCTGTGGTGACTGCCGCTGGTTTCTCTCCTAGTCTTCATGATCCGAGCACTTTTCGTTCACACTTCTCCTCGTGGACGTACTCTTCTTCTTCTTTATGTTGATGATATGATCATTACCGGTTATGATCCCGAGTATATTGCCTTCGTCAAGGCTCGTCTTCGTGATCAGTTTCTTATGACCGATCTTGGTCCTCTTCGCTATTTTCTTGGCATTGAGGTTTCCTCCACTTCGATGGCTTTTCTATCTCTCAGGAAAAGTATATTCAGGATCTTCTTGCTCGTGCTGCTCTTGGGGATGAGCGCAGAGTCGATACTGCTATGGAGCTTAATGTTAAGCTTCGTCCTACTGATGGTGATCCTCTTCCTGATCCCACCCGTTATCGCCATCTTGTTGGGAGTCTTGTTTATCTTGCTGTCACTCGTCCTGATATTTCTTATCCTGTTCATATTCCGAGTCGGCTTGTCTCAGCTCCTACCACCTGTTCACTATAGTCATCTCCTCCGTGTTCTACGTTACCTTCGTGGCACGATCACTCATCGCCTTTTCTTTCCCCGTTCCAGCTCTCTCCAGCTCCAGTGCTATTCGGATGCTACGTGGGCGAGTGATCCTACGGATCGTCGTTCACTTTCTTCTTACTGTGTGTTTCTTGGTGGTTCGCTTGTTGCTTGGAAGACGAAGAAACAGGTCGCAGTTTCCCGTTCGAGTGTTGAGGCTGAGTTGCGGGCTATGGCTTTGTTGATTGCTGAGGTGACTTGGTTACGGTGGTTGCTTGCAGATTTTGGGGTCTCTGTTACGACACCCACTCCACTTTTGTCCGACAAGTACAGGTGCTATCGAGTATTGCACGTGATCCGGTCAAGCATGAGCTGACCAAGCATATTGGTGTTGATGCTTTTACACACGTGCTCGAGTGCAGGATGATGTTGTTGCGGTTCATTATGTGCCTTCAGATTTGCAGTTGGCGGATTTCTTTACGAAGGCACGGACTCGAGCGCAAGCATGATTTCTTACTCTCCAAACTCAGTGTTGTGGATCCACCATGAGTTTGAGGGGGATGTTAGATGTATATATCTGTATATTGTAGTTTCCCCATATGTTAGGGGGCTTCCTGCATATTTTCACCTGTACGTGTACTATATATTGTGGCCTTTGGCCCCCTGATAATACAACAAGCATATTTCCCTAACAGCCTTTAGAGATGACCAAATGCAAATAGTGAAATGGCAATTGAAAAGGAGCCGATTCTTGCACCACTGGTTGTGGTGCTCACTCTAAGATATGTGTTCACTAACCACTACTAGTTGCAATTTAGTACTTCAAAAATTTCCTGCTCTCACGAAATTATTACAGTTTTGTGGAAATTCTCAACTCTGACAATCAGCCTTGGGTTCAGTGTGAATAAGCTAACTTGGTGATTTTATTGACTAATTAGCAGCGTTTTGATTAATCCGTCAACACAGCGTCTGTAGTCCAACGGTTAGGATAATTGCCTTCCAAGCAATAGACCCGGGTTCCACTCCCGGCAGACGCAGTTTTGTCTGTGATTTGTGTCTGATGTATAATATGTTTTCGCTAGTGAATTTTTTCCCCATCAATTTGACTGTCGTTGTTGGGTTTTTTGCTTATTTTTCCTTCAATTTGATTGCCGTAGTTTGCTTATTTTGTATATGCATGTGCTGGTAAATTTTTCCCCTTCAATTTGACCTTCGTTGTTGGGTTTTTTTTTTGCTTATTTTTCCTTCAATTTGATTGCCGTAGTTTGCTTCTTTTGTCCTCCAATACAATTACCGTTCTTCGCCTTTTCTTCGTCCAAACAAAAGGACAAAATGCACCAATCTTGATCAAAGATGAGACATTTAAATTAGAACGGAGAAAGTACAAAAGATTGCTATAATGTTGTTATTGGTTTTTTTCCTTCAATTTGATTGCTGTAGTTTGCTTATTTTGTATATGCATGTGCTAGTAAATTTTTCCCCTTCAATTTGACTTTCGTTGTTGGGTTTTTTTTTTTTTTTTGCTTATTTTTCCTTCAATTTGATTGTCGTAGTTTGCTTATTTTTTTCCTCCAATACGATCGTCTTTGTTCGCCTTTTCTTCTTGCAAACAGAAGGACAAAAGGCACCAATATTGATCAAAGATGAGACATTTAAATTAGAACGGAGAAAGTACTAAAGATTACTATTACTATCGTAGTTGGTTTTTCTTGCTTATTTTTCCTTCAATTTGATTGCCGTAGTTTGCTTATCTTGTACTCCAATGCGATCGTCGTTGTTCGCATTTTCTTCTTCCAAATAGAAGGACAAAATGCACCGATCTTGATCAAAGATGAGACATTTAATTTAGAACAGAGAAAGTACTAAAGATTAGTATTACACTTCAGGTTAAGTTTTTAGGCTTCCTGTTAATTAAGATCAAAGATAAATAAATCTGCTCATCTTCTTTGCTAGCATTAGCAACCAGCTTATTATAATTTTATTGCCTTGTGCCTTTCTCATTTCCCATCGGAGTAATAACCTTTGTCGTGGCCGCTCACTCTAAGATATTTGCTCACTAACAATTACTGGTTGCAATTTAGAACTTAAAAACTGTTAACTCTGGCAATCGGCCTTGAAATTTGGTGTGAATATGGTGTGAAATTTTCATTCTTCCTTGTATAAAAACATGTATGCATTTGGTGTATTCTCGAAAAAAGAGAGGGACATGGTGTGAAAAACTAAATTGGGCAGTATACTTAGATAAATTAAAGTAATCCCTGATCAGTATTTCATCGCAGCGTCTGTAGTCCAACGGTTAGGATAATTGCCTTCCAAGCAATAGACCCGGGTTCGACTCCCGGCAGACGCATTTTCTATCTCTTTCTCTGGTTTTACCGTAGTACATAGCAATTGATCTCACTCTCCAGTTGTTTTGCTCCTCTCATTTTTTCCTTCAGTTTGATTGTCGTTTTGGCTTTGTTTGCTTATTATTTGCCTTCCATTTTCTCTGGTTTTACTGTAGTACATGCATAGCAATCGAGCTCACTGTCCAGTTCTTTTGTTCCTCTCATTTTTTTTTCCTTCAGTTTGATCGTCGTTTTTGCTTTGTTTGCTTTTTTTTTTTGCCTTCAATTTGATAGCCGTTGTTGGCTTTTTTTTTTTTGCTTCTTCGAACCAGAAGGACAAAATGCACTGTAATCCGTGCAACTCGGTGACCAAAAATATCTATCCATCCACCTCAAAAGTCCAGAGACGAACAATCTGCCAGAAAAGCTTGCCGGATCATGTGCCTGATCTCGCCGGCAACCCGCATGTTCGTGCAGCTGATCTCGTTCGCCGCATGGCTCGCCGCGCCTCAGCCGGGACGAGACGATCCGTCGCCCACGCGAGGCGCGCACAGCGCGCTGCGCGATTCCTGGCCGCAGAAGCGGGTGGCCCTAGACGATGCCGTGGGCGCCATGGACGATGCCGTGGGCCGCTGCCGATCAAATTCTTGACGCCGGAGGTGTCCATTGGGGCAGCCTCCATCGCTGTCTGAACCCCTCTCTATCCACTCACCGGTCCTTGATCTCAGTCCCCGATCGCGCTTATCGGTCGTAAGTTCTTGCTAATCCGCCATTGCTGGCGCCGAATGATTGAGTTCAAATCCACGAGCGGTCAAGCACATGAGGATGGATCGACGCCCATTCGGCAGTGTCTCCGTCCCTGGGCAATTGTACACGAGCTGAATTCGCCATGGATGCCGCTTGTGGGGTCGCGCCCATTTGTATTGTCCAGTTGTCGCCGCAGCTGCAGAGGCTGCAACTTGGCTTGAGAACGCATCGATCGCGAGGGAGCAGGCGTTGGATCGCTGTGACGCGAACACACGACAGCCACAGGTTCTTAATTCTGAAGCGGGTTATGCATGTCCAGCATGACTATATCATTCGAATCGAGGCCGCATCTTGTGTTCATCATCGGAAACTTTGAGCAATTCCTTGACGAATGAAATGAATCCCAGCAACAGATCTTCCCAGTTCGTGTCACTCCGGAGGTGAACTGTTATATGAGTATTTGCCACACTACTTTGCTGTCAAAGAATGTAGGTTAGACGTATGTGCTAATTGGTTTTGGCCCTATGGTTTATGATCGAGACCAACCCAGAGCCGATATGTTCAGTTTTAAGTCTGTCTCAAATGATAACCTTATGTGAAATGCCAATTCGTCACTTCAAAAGCACACATAACTACTCAACAAGAAACGATATGAGAACCCAACTTGAGACCATTCCAGTGTCCATATTAGCCGCACATGTCATCTCAAGTGGACTCATCCTAACGAGAAAGCTACAGGCCTGAGAACACTCATGTGCCAGTGTTCCTTGGTCATCAACACACACGAAACAGAACAAATTAATTCCACTTCAGGAGGTTTAACAACTGACAGCACACAGAAAAATATACTAGTTCTCCACTACTATATATAGCAACAGCATTGTTGAGCTGCTGCAAACTGCAACACAAAGCTAGCCACCACTCATCCACACTCACACTGACACTAGCTAGCTAGTTTGACGGCTGAAGCAAATACTGCAAATCCTCTAGTACAAGTAGCTAAGCTGCTAGCACCATTTTCGAGCGAGGTGAATGTCATTGCCATGGGCGGGAAGCTGCAGCAGCTGATGTCGAGGCTCCACCTGGCCAAGGGCGGAGGCGGGAGGGGCGGCGCCGCCGTGCCGAGGGGCCACTTCGCGGTGTACGTTGGCGAGTCCAGGGCGCGGTTCGTGGTGCCCACGGCGTACCTCAGGCACCCAGCGTTCGTGGCGCTCCTGGAGAGCGTGGAGGAGGAGTTCGGCTTCGACCACCACGGCGGCTCCGGAATCACCATACCGTGCTCCGAGAGGGACTTCGTCGAGCTCGTCGGCAGCCTGGGCTCGTCGTCACCGTCGTCGTGGCGGCATTGATTGCGTTTCTTCCTCGCCGTCGACGAGGAGATCTTGTTCATTTTCCTTTTTTTCGTGGCAGTGGCACTATGTACATAGCTGTCTTTTACCGTCGTGGCAAGTCTGCATGCATGCGCCAATGTTCTAAATTCAGGCATTCTGGAGCAGCTAGTGGAATGCTTTTTTATTACGACGGGCCATGTTTCGATCCGATGGATCTGATCCGTATTTAAGTCCAAATATAGGATAGATGGATTTAAAATGATACTGTATTTGAATTTCATGGGGAACAACCGAAATTTTGTTTAAAACTGGAACACTGAGTTCGGTATGAACTAGTAGAAAAAGGAATTTATTTTTGTTTCAAGCTGGGGTTAGAAATAATTGCTCATTAAGAATAACATTAACACATGTGCTGATCACGTGCACCTAATCATCATCAATATATGGTGATTAGATTAACTTACGGGTACATGAAGAATTTTACATGTCTGCTCAACGCAGGCATGGTGTAACCCATGATGTGGTCGAAGAAGATGTGCAGCAGTGCCGACGGCACTACCCTCCTGGTAGTCGGCAGTGGTCATCGGTCTTCACCTCTCTTAGCACCTCAATTGGATCTAGGTTCTGGACATGACTTTTTATGTAGATTGTTAGTTTACACCAGAAGAGTCATTTCCCTTTTATACTTAGGCGCTAAAGAGATGGGACGGGGACCAAGTTGTTAATATTTGTTGCCTCCAATTAGGGCGAGTACGTGGGATTCTCTATTTTCTTTTAGTTTGTTACAACTTACAAGTGACATATCAAACTCCAACATTCTCCTCCCTTGATTGCAAGGTTAACAAACATCATAGATATCACTCTTAATAAAAATAATATACCAAAATAAAGTGTTGCAATGGCCAATAAAATGTCATTGAACCTCTTTATACACAATACATCATTATATCGAAATGGAAAACATAAGACTTCATGAGAGTTGGTTTATTTGGCGGTTCTTATATCCAGGATCAAAAGGCCTCCCATCAACCCACGCCTGCAGCATAATCATGAAATGAGTGATAAGCCTCCGAGAAACTGATCTGTAGAACATACAAATTGTATGTATGTGCTTAACGTTAAAAACTTGATCCTGAATTCTATCTTTCACAACATGAAACATAGTGTCAATGATCTTGGCAACACCATTTAACTTGTTACTCACATGGACGACCGCGTCGCATCTCATAACGTAGTGAGTGGGATTTAAAATGTTTCTACAACCTTAAGTACGGGAATAACTATTTGACATACTACATGCCCGGTGGCATCTTAACATGTCACATAATAGTTTGCATCATTATGATGCCATTAATGCCATTTTGAAGCTTTTCCACGATATAACTCCACATGCGAGAGTGGGGATTTAATATTAAGTGGAAACCTTAATATCTACACACCTCACATAAACAATGTCTAATAACCCATAATATTGAGGATACCATATTTCTTATTTGTGAGCATGCATACTTTATTGCCTTGCATGTTGAAATGACAAGATGTCGCCTAGAGAAGGTGGGGGTAAATAAGTGTTTCAAAAATAATTACAAGTTTGTCTGGAAAGAATGAAGAATTAAACTAACATTTATTCTACAAGTGCAAAACCTAAATAAGTTAGGTTCAACTAGGTGCACCAACAAAAACTTAAACTAACCATGATAGTACAAGATATATATACGTAAAAAGCAAGATATAAATACTCTTAGAATGCACTGCATGTGCATGCTACTGAAGTCGTTGCTGCCGCATCTTCCGCAAACCCATCTTTAGGAAAGAAATCTCCACATAAACATTTTTAGACCTTATGTTGAAGCCACCACGATGCTAGACAACGCCACCGCCCTACGCATGTCCAACATGTCGTGTTCTCCGTCGAGACCCTGTTGCGCCACGCTGATGCATGTAAAATACATACATGAACTTTGTAGTTTATTGTGTCAAGATCGGTATTATTATGCAACTTTATTATATTTATTTCTACTAACCTATTAATAGTTGTAAAAGTGCACAATTCTTGTTTTATACTTTTTTGTGTATAAAATAGGAAAATATGGAAGAAACCAGTTATTATGGTGAAATCTCGAGTTTCCTCAAATCTACCCCTGCAGAACACTTTTCAAAATATGACACGTAAATCTCCGAAGACAACGTCCAATGAAAAAGTTGGTAACACAAAGTTGTAGGAAATTTTCTGAGCATGCTTCTAGATAAAAAAATTCGTCCCAAACGGACAACATAAGCTCATTTGAAGCCCAATTACTGCAGAGTCCAGATGTAATTTCGTGATTCCAAAAGTTGGTGACGTGATTGATACAAACTCTTGCCATACTTGATGGCATTGGCCAAGCCACGGCTTTATGAACTCATAAAGGACAGATGGGGGGGTCCTAGGAAGGTTCCAGAGGTGTCCAAGAACCCTTGGATCAAAGGGGCATCAATCCCATGGCCTAGGTTGCATCTCCACCTCTATATATTGAGGGGAAACCCTATTTTTGCAAGAATTCACCCATAGCCATGAAATTCTTCCTCCTCGGAAACCGCCAAGGAGGGGAATATTCTCCTAAAGATCAACACCATGGCCAAAGAAGAAGAAGGGGCAAGGTGCCTCCGCCCCTAGGGCAGCCGCCGCCCTAGGAGGGGCGTCGGGGCGCCGCCGCCTCCTCCATGTCGGCGCCGCCTCTCCCCATGGGGAGGCACATCTCCATCACCATTTACAACAACTTACCATCATCTCCCACTGTAATCTCTTGACAAACATGATTTATGATGCAATATATTGTTTTTCCCATGACCTATTGTATATCTATGTTGATGTTTGAGTAGTGACTTGTTTATGGAATTTATGATATAGTTTGTTGTTGGTTGCATACAAGTATATGTTATCTTCTCTGATGATCTTGTTGTACTAACATATGAGTGAACACATATGTTACGGATTCACAAGGTTGTCACCTTTGCATGTTGATAGGATGAGGGATAGCCAGAGTTTGACAGAAACCGAATCCCAAGTCTTAGAGATACATGTTGTATTAATTCATGGTTAATCAACGGGGGTATTGTCATGGGGACCTTATATCTAAATGTGGTGGTTGGCCTTGGGATCAATCACTACGGGTGCATTTGCTCATGTATATGGTTGCACCTATTCATGGCTCCTCCTTAGAAGAAACAATAAAAAACACTATCTCTATGCTTCACTAATTGTGACAACCAAACAAATGAAATAGCAATTTGCTTAAGCACTTGCTCCCTCGGGTTATCCACCTCCACTTCACTAGATCCATTTTACTTGCACTAGTTTACCTGTACTATTTGCATCCAAAAACTTTATTCTTTTCTAGTTAGTACAAAAAAAAACAACCACACACAGACTATAGTTCCTAGTTTTGCATAGAAGGCCATATAAGTAGGTTATAGGGATTTAGAGAATAGATAGTTTACCTTCAGCTTCTCGTGGGTTCGACAGTCAAATACTTATCAAATTGTACTACGGCCGATGATCCCTTCCACTTGGGGGTTATCACACGCCACCGAGACTCATCGTAGTCGATGCACTAGAAACAACTCGGTTCTTCATGAAACCATCCATTGGTCGCTCTCTGTGATGCACGCCTCCAGATTGATTGATATCCCCAAGGGGGCACGACATAGCAGCATCGCCATCATTAGATCCATGAATATGTGGTTTTTACTGAAGGGTAGCAGAAGGAGTTGCGAGCTTCAGCTCAATGATGCCTTCAAGAACGCAAAATATGTCGCCATCACCGCCTCCGGGCAAAGGTCGAAACATAGGATTTTCACCCGGATGTGCCACACCATGTATCCGTCCAGCAGCTTGTGCATCAGGAGCGACCAAGACGAGCACCTCCAGCGGAAGGAGGAGGCCACACCATGTCCACTTTCCTGTCGACGAGACCTCTCCGGCCACCACCACACAGAGGCAAGACGCCACAGGAACGGATGAGGGCTAGGGGACCCACCGACCACCACCAAGCGTGGCTGCGCCGCCTAGTGCGCCAGATCTACACGCGCGCGGTCGCCCCCACCACTAGTCATTGAGCACCGCCCGACCACTGTATCTTGCTGCCATGGCGATCTACTGCGCAGGTTCATCGCGCCACCTCCACCGTCTGTCGCATCGCCTCTAGAGCCCAATCCCAAGTTGGACCACGCTGTGACCATGGAAGAGAGGATGAAAAGGATCCTCCGCCGGCCAGGCTTCGCCTGGTCGCGCCTTGTGGAGGCGGCGAGGAGGAGGGATGGGGTGCTGGCGACAAACAAGATTAGGGTTCCCTCTCGGTGGCCACACGGGGGGCGATGCATGAGGGATGAGAGCGAGACGGCTCCGCTCTTGACATTAAGTAGCAAATCATAAAAATATCAGTTGCAACCTATGTTGCAATTCAAGGTTAGCACAAATCACGACGCAATTCCATGGACTGATTTTGACTTTAGAGGGGGTCTTGTGAAATAAAAGTTGGTTTTGGGTTGAGTTTTTGCAATAATTCGGGTTTCATTACTTGTCACATCAGCAAATGTGAAGTAGCTCCAGTGACCGGTGATGGCCCTCTCACTCGTATTCGGGGAGCCTAAGGGCCCGTTTGGTAGCCTGGGCTGAAAATCTGCACCACTGCGCCAAGGAGAAGACCCCCCCCCCCCCCCCCCATGTGAATTCCAGATGGGCCACAGGCCAGAAAATCCCTTTTGTTAGGTAACCCATGAAGCCATTTTCTGCACCGGATAGGGAAGCTAGCCCCCATTGTTTGGTTGCCTGCAGAAACGCCTTTCTGCCCAAGTGGTGCAACGCACACCTTGTTTGGTTGCAGACATGAACGTGTTGTGGTAACCCTTACCATTTAAGTGGTGAGGTTACCCAGTAATGCAAACTTCATAACAACACATTCAGCAACATTCAGTTCATCAAAAGATGTTGACAATACACATCAACTAGTTACCGTACGGGGCGATGCATTACGAGTAAAGCAACTGTACTTCATGATGTTGATGATGGCTACTAGCAACGCCAAAAAGATCTTGATACGTTGGGATTCCAAGTGCAGTGTGTTGTATCAGCAGAGTAGCTTCCCCACAAGGGTGACTCGAGGGTTCATAACGAACCCTCGGGGAACTGGACAAAGAGTATTATCTTCTCTCTTCTTCTAGCAATCCTGCAAGTAAAATAAAAGCCTTGTGTCCCCAACTCCACCGTGTGGTTGTCAAGCACAAGGTTTCGCGTAAGTAAATAAATACAAGTAAAAATAAAGCGAATAAAACTAGATTAAATAAAGTAACTAAGTAAAAACGGTAAAGGGGTTGATTGTTTTTGGTGTTTTGTATGTAAATAAGAAAAGTAAATATTTTTGTATTTTAGGATTAAAATAATGCAGTAAATAGAAAACAAGATAAAGGCAATATAAAGGTGTTTCTTATGATAAAAAGTGGACCGGGGTTCATGGGTTCACTTGACTATATTCTCTCTTTTAATTTGTAGTGGACAAATAGTAATTCATCAATGAGATATGAAGATGCAAAATAATAATATGAGTAAGATAAGCATTCGTATGGGCATCACGTCCTCACATAAAGATGATGCATGCAACACGTCTCTCTTATACTCCACAAGAAAGGGAAAACTCCATGCAATCTTGTATTAAGAATTAACACATCATAGCAATAAGTACTTTGACATGATGTTTGAATATCAAATGTGCTACCTTGAACCAACAAGATCATCACTACTGTCACGTGACGAACATAGCACATGCATTCACTTTATCCCTAGTGAGGTAAAAAAAGAAAATGCAAAGCAATAATAGATCATGGATTTATTGTCACTATCCAATCACTAAAATCATGCTACTCCATCTAATACACACATCACCCCACACACGCTCTTGCATAGATGTTGGATCAGAACAAATATTTAAGAACGACGTATATAATATGCATCTATCAATACATATTACACATAATACGATCAGATCTCATAGAATAAGGATCCACCACATAGGTATTACAAATATGGCCATGTCATGTGAGGCAGCTCATATGGCACTAAGAACTATGAAGAACATGCGAGAAATAGATCAAGCTACTGCCACATACCCGTAGTCTAGAGATGGACTACTCTCCCTTGATCATGGTGATGATGATGAAGACGTTGGAGAAGGTGGAGATCCCTCCGACGGTGATCCCGGGGGAGTTTCTCCTTCAATTTTCACTGTTGCAGCCTCCGTTTTTGTATTTCTATATTTCTACGGCGCTCCCCTCCCTAGAACTCTTCGGGGCCATATATATAGTGATTTTTAGGTTAAAATACGTCGGTGGGCGAAAAGATCACGCGGTTTCAATGATCGACGGCTGAAAGAGGCTGGGTGGCGCGCCCTACCTTGCTGGACGCGCTACCTATGCTCTTTTGGGCCTCAGGCCTCTCCAGGTGTGGTTGCAGGGCCCAGAGTGCTTCTCCCGATGAAAAAATGATGCTCCAAAAATCTCAGGTCAATTTGACACCGTATAGGTCTCTGAAAGTGAAAAATACACAAAACAGGGTTTTCCTGTTCTGCAGAGTTATAAACCAAATAAAGGGGGTCATTGGTAAATCCCCATAAATCAATGTAAAACATGGTATTATCATCATATATGTTGCAAATATGTGGGAATTCAATATGATAAAGGACAAAGTTCATGTATGCATTTTACATGCATCAGATGCATCACAGGTTCATCACATGAGGGCTTAGTATATACCACCTCGAACAAGTTCATTATTACAGATCGGGGATCAGGTTCAAGCAAGTTCTAGCTAATGGAGGGATATGAGAGCACTTCTCAAGATCAGCAGATCATGAAGAAGGAAGCAGAAGCACTAAGCAGGAAACTGCTTGCATAGCCAGGTCCTAAGCCAGGTCGCGCTCTCCGATGGCTGCAACTAACGGTACTCGACATACTCTTCTTTGTTGTCAGCCATGAAGTTGATTGCCCTAACCAGAAAGTTAGGTTGGTACAGCTGCACCTTGCTGATGGTGCTTGACGTAGCGTAGTCGAACACCGTTGGGAAACCCAAGAGGAAGGTGTCATGAGCACATCAGCAAGTTTTTCCTCAGTAAGAAACCAAGCTTTAATCGACCAATAGGAAAAAGGCGTGACTTCTGAAGGTGTTGCTAGCTGACTTGTGGTAGGGCGCACCATCGGTGTCAGCAACAACGAGGAACCTGCACACAACACAACCAAAATACTTTGCCCCAACTAACACTGAGGTTGTCAATCTCACCGGTTTTGCTTAACACAAAGGATTAAACATATCGAGTGGAAAGAGAACAGTGCTTGCAGAAAGTAAACAGAACAGGATTGCAGTAGATGAATTTATCAGTGTAAAAGAAAGGACCAGGGTCCAGAGTTCACTAGAGGTGTCTCTCCATAAAGATAAATAACATGTTGGGTGAACAAATTACAGCTGGGCAATTGACAGAATAAATACCATACATGACAAGATTATTACTATGAGATTCGTTGTACAACATAATACATATATCGTAATCCAAATGCATCTATGACTAATAATTCACCATCCGGTTATCGTCCGAACCCCTTCCAGTATTAAGTTGCAAGCAACAAATTATCGCATTAAGCAATGTGTGTAAAGTAAACAATAGAATTACCCTTGGATAAAACATTGTTGTTTTCTCCCTAGTAGCAACAACACATCTACAATCTTAGAAGTTATTGTCACTCTTCCAGAAAACTAGAGGCATGAACCTACTATCGAGCATAAATACTCCCTCTTGGAGTCACAAGCATTTACTTGGCCAGAGCAACTACTAGCAATGGAGAGCATGCAAGATCACAAATAACATATGACAAGTATATATAATCGATCTCAACATAGTATCCAATATTCATCGGAGCCCAGCAAACACAACATGTAGCATTACATAAGGATGATCTTGATCATGATAGGCAGCTCACAAGATCTAAACATGAAACACAAATTGGAGAAGACAACCATCTAGCTACTACTATGGACCCATGGTCCAGGGATGAACTACTCACGCATCACTTCAGAGGCGGGCATGGCGATGTAGAGGCCCCCGGTGATGATCTTCTCCTCCGGCAGTGTGTCGGGAAGAGCTTCAGAACCCTCCCGAGCTAGGGTTTGCAATGGCGGTCGCGACGGAACTTTTCGTGGATGGAGGCTCGGGTGTTTAGGTTTTTCCTAACATCGTGAATAAATAGGTGGAAGTGCGAGGTCGGTGGAGGCCAGGGGACCCACACCACCCCTTGGCGCGGGCCTAGGCCTGGCCGCGCCAAGGCATGGTCTGGCCACCCTATGCCTCCTCTTCGTCCCCCCCTCTGTACTCTGTCTTCGTTACGGTAAAATATTGACTTCGGCTTTTGTTTCGTCCAATTCTGAGAATATTTCCTGTACAACTTTTATGAAATAGAAAACAACAGAAAACATGGAACTGACATTGTGGCATCTTGTTAGTAGGTTAGTACCGGAAAATGTATAAAAGTGCAACAAAGTGTGAGCAAAACATATATAAATTGGTGTAAAACAAGGACGGAGCATCAAAAATTATTGATACGTTTGCAACGTATTAGCATCCCCAATCTTAACTCCTGCTCGTCCTCGAGTAGGTAAGTGATAAAAAAATAATTTTTGAGATGACATGAAGCCAACACAATCTTGATCAAGTTATTATAAAAGCATTGTAAGCTGGGATCAAAGTACTCTAAACATAGGCATGATAAATATAATTCTAACAATAGAACTTAGCAACTATGTTATAACATGAGAAGTAACTCAAACAAAGGATCATGAATAATTGTGCATTGAAAGCAATTGTTTGTTTATGAGCATAGAGAAAACATAGCAAAGTGGTACTCAACATGTCCTTTATGGAGTAGCAAAACATAAATGCTAGGAGACATTTAAAGTTCAAAGGGTGACTAGATACAAGTAATTTAAGAACAAGCAATAGCATATTCATGAATCAATCACTAATAATTTTGGAACTATGCAAATTATACTAAGAATGACAACTATCATCTCTTAATTGGTGCATAAACAAGAAGATGAAGACTCAACATAAAAGTAAAAGAAAGGCTCTTTGCAGAGGAAGCAAGATTAACAAGTTTTATAAATCTTCCAAAAAGTATGGTACTCATTAGCTTTGAGCTCTCATTACCCCTATCATAAGCATCTTGAATGGCTAAAGTTAATGTGAGGGCAAATATGAGTTATATGCTTGACAAATTGATACGTCCCAAACGTATCTATAATTTCTTATGTTCCATGCTACTTTTATGATGATACTCACATGTTTTATACACATTATATGTCATATTTATGCATTTTCCGGCACTAACCTATTGACGAGATGCCGAAGAGCCGATTCTTTGTTTTACTGCTGTTTTTGGTTTCAGAAATCCTAGTAAGGAAATATTCTCGGAATTGGACGAAATCAACGCCCAGGGTCCTATTTTTGCACGAAGCTTCCAGAAGTCCGGGGGAGAGACGAAGTGGGGCCACGAGGCGCCGCCACAACCGGGCGGCGCGGCCAGCGAGGGGCCGCGCGGCCTCTGTTGTGTGGGGCCCCCGTGGCGCCACCGACCTGCCCTTCCGCCTACTTAAAGCCTTCATTGCGAAACCCCCGGTACCGAGAGCCACGATACGGAAAACCTTCCCAGAGACGCCGCCGCCGCCAATCCCATCTCGGGGGATTGAGGAGATCGCCTCCGGCACCCTGCCGGAGAGGGGAATCATCTCCCGGAGGTCTCTTCATCGCCATGATCGCCTCCGGATCGATGTGTGAGTAGTTCACCCCTGGACTATGGGTCCATAGCAGTAGCTAGATGGTTGTCTTCTCCTCATTGTGCTATCATGTTAGATCTTGTGAGCTGCCTATCATGATCAAGATCATCTATTTGTAATCCTACATGTTGTGTTTGTTGGGATCCGATGAATATTGAATACCATGTCAAGTTGATTATCAATCTATCATATATGTTATTTATGTTCTTGCATGCTCTCCGTTGCTAGTAGAGGCTCTGGCCAAGATGATACTTGTGACTCCAAGAGGGAGTATTTATGCTCGATAGTGGGTTCATGCCTCCATTAAATGCAGGACGAGTGACGAGAAAGTTCTAAGGTTGTGGATGTGTTGTTGCCACTAGGGATAAAACATCGATGCTTTGTCTAAGGATATTTGTGTTGATTACATTACGCACCATATGTAGGATAACGTTGCACAGAAAACAAAAAATTTCCTACCGCGAACACGCAATCCAAGCCAAGATGCAATCTAGAAGACGGTAGCAACGAGGGGGTATCGAGTCTCACCCTTGAAGAAATTCCAAAGCCTACAAGATGAGGCTCTTGTTGCTGCGGTAGACGTTCACTTGCCGCTTGCAAAAGCGCGTAGAAGATCTTGATCACGATCGGTTCCGGTGCCACGAACGGGCAGCACCTCCGTGCTCGGTCACACGTTCGGTTGTTGATGAAGACGACGTCCACCTCCCGTTCCAGCGGGCAGCGGAAGTAGTAGCTCCTCTTGAATCCGACAGCACGACGGCGTGGTGTCGGTGGCGGTGGAGAACTCCGGCGGAGCTTCGCTAAAGCACGCGGGAGCTATGGAGGAGAAGGGGGCGGCTAGGGTTTTGGAGGGGGTGGCCGGCCACTCAAGGGGGCGGCCGGGTTGTGGTCTTGGGGTGGCCGGCCCCCTCCCTTGGCCCCTCATTATATAGGTGGATCCCCAAGAGTTGGTGTCCAAGTCTTCGAATAAGACCCGAACCAAAAACCTTCCATAAGAGAGGGAAACCTAGCCAAGCTAGGACTCCCACCAAAGGTGGGAGTTCCACCTCCCATATGGGGGTGGCCGGCCCCCTAAGGGGAGTCCACTTGGGACTCCTCCCCCACTAGGGTTGGCCGGCCATGGAGGTGGAGTCCCATGTGGACTCCACCTTCCTTGGTGGTTTCTTCCGGACTTTTCTAGAACCTTCTAGAACCTTCCATAGAACCTTCCGCGGCATTTTAATTCACATAAAATGACATCCTATATATGAATCTTATTCTCCGGACCATTCCGGAACTCCTCGTGATGTCCGGGATCTCATCCGGGACTCTGAACAAATATTCGAACTCCATTCCATATTCAAGTACTACCATTTCAACATCCAACTTTAAGTGTGTCACCCTACGGTTCGTGAACTATGCGGACATGGTTGAGTACTCACTCCGACCAATAACCAATAGCGGGATCTGGAGATCTATAATGGCTCCCACATATTCAACGATGACTTTAGTGATCGAATGAACCATTCACATACAATACCAATTCCCTTTGTCTCGCGATATTTTACTTGTCCGAGGTTTGATCTTCGGTATCACTCTATACCTTGTTCAACCTCGTCTCTGACAAGTACTCTTTACTCGTACCATGGTATGTGGTCTCTTATGAACGTATTCATATGCTTGCAAGACATTAGACGACATTCCACCGAGAGGGCCCAGAGTATATCTATCCGTCATCGGGATGGACAAATCCCACTGTTGATCCATATGCCTCAACTCATACTTTCCGGATACTTAATCCCACCTTTATAGCCACCCATTTACGCGAGTGGTGTTTGATGTAATCAAAGTACCTTTCCGGTATAAGTGATTTATATGATCTCATGGTCATAAGGACTAGGTAACTATGTATCGAAAGCTTATAGCAAATAACTTAATGACGAGATCTTATGCTACGCTTAATTGGGTGTGTCCATTACATCATTCATACAATGATATAACCTTGTTATTAATAACATCCAATGTTCATGATTATGAAACTAATCATCCATTAATCAACAAGCTAGTTAAGAGGCATACTAGGGACTCTTTGTTGTTTACATATCACACATGTATCAATGTTTCGGTTAATACAATTATAGCATGGTATATAAACATTTATCATAAACATAAAGATATATAATAACCACTTTTATTATTGCCTCTTGGGCATATCTCCAACAGTCTCCCACTTGCACTAGAGTCAATAATCTAGATTACATTGTAAGGAACCTAACAACCATGGCATTCACGGTGTTGGTCATGCTTTGCCCTAGGCGAGCTTTAGTCAACGGATCCGCTACATTTAGATCAGTGTGTACTTTGCAAATCTTTACTTCTCCATCTTCGATGTACTCGCGAATCGAGTGGTAACGCAGCTTGATATGCTTCAGCCTCTTGTGTGACCTTGGTTCTTGTGCATTGGCGATGGCACCCTGATACGTCTCCGACGTATCGATAATTTCTTATGTTCTATGCCATATTATTGATGATACCTACATGTTTTATGCACACTTTATGTCATATTCGTGCATTTTCTGGAACTAACCTATTAACAAGATGCCGAAGTGCCGGTTCTCGTTTTCTGCTGTTTTTGGTTTCAGAAATCCTAGTAACGAAATATTCTCGGAATTGGACGAAACGAAGACCCGGGGGCCTATTTTGCCACGAACCTTCCGGAAGACCGAAGAGCATACGAAGTGGGGCCACGAGGTGGCGACACCACATGGCGGCGCGGCCAAGGGGGGCCGCGCCGCCCTATGGTGTGGGCCCCTCGTCGCGCCCCGACTCTGCCCTTCCGCCTACTTAAAGCCTTCGTCGCGAAACCCCCGATGCGAAAAAACCACGATACGGAAAACCTTCCGGAGACGCCGCCGCCGCCGATCCCATCTCGGGGGATTCCGGAGATCTCCTCCGGCACCCTGCCGGAGAGGGGATTCATCTCCCGGAGGACTCTACACCGCCATGGTCGCCTCCGGAGTGATGAGTGAGTAGTTCACCCCTGGACTATGGGTCCATAGCGGTAGCTAGATGGTTGTCTTCTCCTCATTGTGCTTCATTGTCGGATCTTGTGAGCTGCCTAACATGATCAAGATCATCTATCTGTAATACTCTATGTTGTGTTTGTCGGGATCCGATGGATAGAGAATACCATGTTATGTTAATTATCAAGTTATTACATATGTGTTGTTTATGATCTTGCATGCTCTTCGTTACTAGTGGAGGCTCTGGCCAAGTTTTTGCTTTTAACTCCAAGAGGGAGTATTTATGCTCGATAGTGGGTTCATGCCTGCATTGACACCGGGACGATGACGAGAAAGTTCTAAGGTTGTGCTGTGTCTGTTGCCACTAGGGATAAAACATTGGCGCTATGTCCGAGGATGTAGTTGTTGATTACATTACGCACCATACTTAATGCAATTGTCCGTTGCTTTGCAACTTAATACCGGAAGGGGTTCGGACGATAACTTCGAAGGTGGACTTTTTAGGCATAGATGCGGTTGGATGGCGGTCTATGTACTTTGTCGTAATGCCCAATTAAATCTCACTATACTTATCATGCCATGTATGTGCATTGTTATGCCCTCTCTATTTGTCAATTGCCCGACCGTAATTTGTTCACCCAACATGCTTTTATCTTATGGGAGAGACACCTCTAGTGAACTGTGGACCCCGGTCCATTCTTTTAATACTGAAATACAAATCTGCTGCAATACTTGTTTTTACTTGTTTTCTCTGCAAACAATCATCTTCCACACAATACGGTTAATCCTTTGTTACAGACAAGCCGGTGAGATTGACAACCTCACTGTTTCGTTGGGGCAAAGTACTTTGGTTGTGTTGTGCGGGTTCCACGTTGGCGCCGGAATCTCCGGTGTTGCGCCGCACTACATCCCGCCGCCATCAACCTTCAACGTGCTTCTTGACTCCTACTGGTTCGATTAAACCTTGGTTTCTTACTGAGGGAAACTTGCCGCTGTGCGCATCACACCTTCCTCTTGGGGTTCCCAACGGACGTGTCAACTACACGCATCACACCCATGTTGTCACAGTATATGACTAGTGGGTCCAATGCACTAGAAACCACACCGAGCTCTACAATGAACCTCTTCATCCATACCGCTTCTGATGAAGCCTCTGAAGCCGCTATGTACTCCGATTCTGTTGAAGACATCTCCACCGTGCACTGCTTCGAGCTTGCCCGACTTCATCGCAGCACCATTCAATATAAACACGTACCCGCATTGTGACTTAGAGTCATCGGGATCGGTGTTCCAACTTGCATCGGTGTAACTTGTTACAACGAGCTCTTGGTCGACTCCATAACAAAGAAACATATCCTTAGTTCTTTTCAAGTATTTCAGGATATTCTTGATCAGCTGTCCAGTGCTCCATTCCTGGATCACTTTGATATCTCGCTAGTCAAACTAACGAGCATGTGCTATATCCGGTCTTGTACATAGCATGGCATACATAATAGAGCCTATCGCCGAAGCATAGGGATCCGACTCATCCTTTCTCTTTCTTCTCGCCGTAGCCGGTCCTTGAGTCTTACTCAAGACCTTGCCCGGTAACATAGGTAAAAACCCTTTCTTACTTTCGTCCATTCTAAACTTCTTTAGAATCTTGTCCAGGTATGTACTCAGTGATAGCCCTATTAGGCGTCTTGATCTATCTCTATAAATCTTGATGCCTAATATATACGATGCTTCACCAAGGTCTTTCATTGAAAAACTGTTATTCAAATAACCTTTTACACTTGCTTAATAGTTCTATATCATTCCCAATCAATAATATGTCATCTACATATAATATCAGGAATGCTACTGTAGCTCCCACTCACTTTCTTGTAAATACGAGCCTCTCCATGACACTCGTATAAACCCGAAGTCTTTGATCACCTTATCAAAGCGTCGGTTCCAACTTCTTGATGCTTGCTTCAGTCCATAGATTGAACGCTGAAGTTTGCATACTTTGTCGAGCATTTTTAGGATCAACAAAACCTTTGGGTTGTACCATATACAACTCTTCCTCAATGTCTCCATTAAGGAACGCCGTTTTGACATCCATCTGCCAAATCTCATAATCGAAAAATGCAGCTATTGCTAACAAAATCCTCACAGATTTTAGCTTCGCTACGGGTGAGAAAGTCCCATCATAGTCAACACCTTGAATTTGTCGGCAACCCTTTGCGACAAGTCGAGCTTTATAGACAGTAATATTACCATCAGCATCTGTTTTTCTCTTGAAGATCCATTTATTCTCGACAGCCTTTCGGTTATCAGGTAAGTCTACCAAAGTCCATACTTTGTTATCATACATGGATCCCATTTCGGATTTCATGGCTTCTTGCCATTTGTTGGAATCTGGGCTCATCATCGCTTCTTCATACGTCGCAGGGTCCTCATCATTGTTATCCACAATCATGACATTTAGACAAGGATCATACCAATCGGGAGTGGCACGTTCCCTTGTCGATCTGCGAGGTTCGGTAGTTTCCTCGTTCGAAGTTTCATGATCATTATCATTAGCTTCCTCTGTTGCCGGTGTAGGCGGTACAGGTACAACTTCCGTATCTGCGCTACTCCGATCAACGAGTATAGATTCATTAATCTCATCGAGTTCTACTTTTCTTCCAGTCACTTCTTTAGTGAGAAATTCTTTCTCAAGAAAGGTTCCATTCTTAGCAACAAAGATTTTGCCTTCGGATCTGTGATAGAAAGTGTACCCTATAGTTTCCTTAGGGTATCCTATGAAGATGCATTTCTCCGCTTTGGGTTCTAGCTTGTCCGGTTGTAACTTTTTTACATAGGCTTCGCAACCCCAAACTTTAAGGAACGACGACTTAGGTTTCTTATTAAACCATAATTCATACGGTGTCGTTTCTACGGATTTTGATGGTGCTCTATTTAAAGTGAATGCGGCTGTCTCTAATGCATAACTCCAAAATGATAACGGCAAATCGAGTAAGAGACATCATAGAACGAACCATATCTAAGAGAGTTCGATTACGACATTCGGACACACCGTTTCGTTGTGGTGTTTCCGGCGGTGTCAATTGTGAAAGTATTCCGCATTTCTTTAAATGCATGCCAAACTCATAACTCAGATATTCACCTCCGCGATCAGATCGAAGAAATTTAATCTTCTTGTTACGTTGATTTTCTACTTCACTTTGGAATTCCTTAAACTTCTCAAAAGTTTCGGATTTATGTTTCATGAAATAGATATACCCATATCTACTCAGATCATCTGTGAAGGTTAGAACATAACGATAACCACCGCGCGACGCTACGCTCATTGGTCCGCACACATCGGTATGTATGATTTCCAATAAGTCAGTAGCTCGCTCCATCATACCAGAAAAGGGAGTCTTAGTCATTTTTCCCATTAGACATGCTTCGCATCTATCAAGTGACTCAAAGTCAAGTGATTCAAGTAATCCATCAGTATGGGGTTTCTTCATGCGTTTCACTCCAATATGACCAAGACGACAAGTGCCACATATAAGTAGAATTATCATTCAATTTAATTCGTTTAGCATCAATGTTATGTATATGCGTATCACTACTATCGAGATCTAACAGAAATAAGCCATTCTTTTCGGGTGCTCGACCATAAAAGATATTATTCATAAAAATAGCACAACCATTATTCTCGGACTTGAATGAATAGCCGTCTTGCATTAAACAAGATCCGGATATAATGTTCATGCTCAACGCGGGTACAAAATAACAATTATTTAGGCTTAAAACTAATCCCGAAGGTAGATGTAGAGGAAGTGTGCCGACAGACGATCACATCGACTTTGGATCCATTTCCAACGCGCATCGTCACTTCATCTTTCAGTAGTCTTCGTTTATTCTTTAGTTCTCGTTTCGAGTTACAAATATGAGCAACCGAACCGAGTATCAAATACCCAGGTACTAGAACGAGAACCGGTGAGATAAACATCTATAACATGTATATCGGATATACCTTCTTTCTTCTTCTTGACAAGGCCGCTCTTCGGATCCGCCAAATACTTGGAGCAATTACGCTTCCAGGTGTCCCTTCTCCTTGCAGTAATAGCACTCAGCATCGGGCTTAGGGCCGTTCTTAGGTTTCATAGGAGGCGTGGCAGCTTTCTTGCCACCCTTCTTGAATTTTCCCTTAGACTTGCCCTGTTTCTTGAAACTGGTGGTCTTGTTGACCATCAACACTTGGTGCTCTTTCTTGATCTCAATCTCGGCAGCTTTTAGCATGCCAAAGAGTTCGAGTAACTCCTTGTTCATGTTCCGCATATTGTAGTTCATCACAAAGTTCTTGTAACTTGGTGGCGGTGATTGAAGGACACGATTAATCCCCGATCTGTTAGGAATCACTATTCCCAAGTCACCGAGTTTCTTCGCATGCCCGGTCATGGCGAGCATGTGCTCACTAATGGAGCTGCCTTCTTCCATCATACAGGCTGAAGAAATGTTTCGATGCTTCATAGCATTCCACGGCCGCATGAGTCTCAAAAATAGCTTTCAGCTCATTCATCAACTCATGAGGATCGTGGTGCTCAAAACGTTTTTGAAGATTGGATTCCAGATCGCACAGGATGGCACACTCGAACTTGAGAGTACCGAGTTTTCCGAGACTCGTAAACAGACTTTTACTTCATCGGTTTCAGTTTCGCAGGAGGGTCACCTAGCGGTGCATCAAGCACATATTGCAGATTTCCGCCGAGAGGAAGATCCTCACATGACGGAACCGATCGGTGAAGTTGCTACCGTTGCTCTTAAGCTTTTCTTTCTCTAGGAACTGGTTAAAATTGATTGGGGACGCCATCTCTACAACATATATTTGCAATAGTTTAGACTAAGTTTATGACAAATTGAGTTCAAATTTTAATTCAACATAATTAAAAATCTAGGTGAACTCCCACTCAAAACAATATCCCTCGCATTGTCTTAGTGATCACACGAACCAAATCCACCACACCATAGTCCGATCATCACGAGACAAGGTGTAATTTCAATGGCGAACACTCAAAGTGTTCATCATATCAATTATATGATTCATGCTCTACCTTTCGGTATCACGTGTTCCGAGACCATGTCCGTACATGCTAGGCTCGTCAAGGCCACCTTAGTATCCGCATGTGCAAAGCGGCTTGCACCCATTGTATGCACTTGTTGATTCTATCACACCCGATCATCACGAGATGCTTCGAAACGACAAGTCTTGGCAACGGTGCTACTAAGGATGAACACTTTATTATCTTGAGATTTTAGTGAGGGATCATCTTATAATGCTACCGTCGCGATCTAAGCAAAATAAGATGCATAAAAGGATTAACATCACATGCAGTTCATATGTGATATGATATGGCCCTTTTGTCTTTGCGCCTTTGATCTTCATCTCCAAAGCACGGACATGATCTCCATCATCTTCGGGCATGATCTCCATCATCGTCGGCGTAGCGTCAAGGTCAATGGCGCCATCTTCATGATTGTCCTCCATGTAGCAACTATTACAACTACCTTGAAATACTACTCAACATGAAATTTAAAGACAACCATAAGGCTCCTGCCGGTTGCCACAATACAATAATGATCATCTCATACATATTCATCATCACATTATGGCCATATCACATCACCAAAACCTGCAAAAACAAGTTAGACGCTCTCTAATTTGGTTTGCATATTTTACGTGGTTTAGGGTTTTCGATATAGATCTAATCTACCTACGAACATGAACCACAACGTTGATACTAATGTTGTCAATAGAAGAGTAAATTGAATCTTTACTATAGTAGGAGAGACAGACACCCGCAAAGCCTCTTATGTAATACAAGTTGCATGTCGAACGAGGAACAAGTCTCATGAACGCGGTCATGTAAAGTTAGTCCGAGCCGCTTCATCCCACTATGCCATAAAGATGCAAAGTACTCAACTAAAGATAACAAGAGCATCAACGCCCACAAAACCATTGTGTTCTACTTGTGCAACCATCTATGCATAGACACGGCTGCGATACCACTTCGTAGGATAACGTTGCACGGAAAACAAAAAATTTCCTACCGCGAACACGCAATCCAAGCCAAGATGCAATCTAGAAGACGGTAGCAACGAGGGGGTATCGAGTCTCACCCTTGAAGAGATTCCAAAGCCTACAAGATGAGGCTCTTGTTGCTGCGGTAGACGTTCACTTGCCGCTTGCAAAAGCGCGTAGAAGATCTTGATCACGATCGGTTCCGGCGCCACGAACGGGCAGCACCTCCGTACTCGGTCACACGTTCGGTTGTTGATGAAGACGACGTCCACCTCCCGTTCCAGCGGGCAGCGGAAGTAGTAGCTCCTCTTGAATCCGACGAGCACGACGGCGTGGTGTCGGTGGCGGTGGAGAACTCCGGCGGAGCTTCGCTAAAGCACGCGGGAGCTATGGAGGAGAAGGGGGCGGCTAGGGTTTGGGAGGGGGTGGCCGGCCACTCAAGGGGCGGCCGAGGTTGTGGTCTTGGGGTGGCCGGCCCCCTCCCTTGGCCCCTCATTATATAGGTGGATCCCCAAGAGTTGGTGTCCAAGTCTTCGAATAAGACCCGAACCAAAAACCTTCCATAAGAGAGGGAAACCTAGCCAAGCTAGGACTCCCACCAAAGGTGGGAGTTCCACCTCCCATATGGGGGGTGGCCGGCCCCTAAGGGGAGTCCACTTGGGACTCCTCCCCCACTAGGGTTGGCCGGCCATGGAGGTGGAGTCCCATGTGGACTCCACCTTCCTTGGTGGTTTCTTCCGGACTTTTCTAGAACCTTCTAGAACCTTCCATAGAACCTTCCGCGACATTTTAATTCACATAAAATGACATCCTATATATGAATCTTATTCTCCGGACCATTCGGAACTCCTCGTGATGTCCGGGATCTCATCCGGGACTCCGAACAAATATTCGAACTCCATTCCATATTCAAGTACTACCATTTCAACATCCAACTTTAAGTGTGTCACCCTACGGTTCGTGAACTATGCGGACATGGTTGAGTACTCACTCCGACCAATAACCAATAGCGGGATCTGGAGATCCATAATGGCTCCCACATATTCAACGATGACTTTAGCGATCGAATGAACCATTCACATACAATACCAATTCCCTTTGTCTCGCGATATTTTACTTGTCCGAGGTTTGATCTTCGGTATCACTCTATACCTTGTTCAACCTCGTCTCCGACAAGTACTCTTTACTCGTACCGTGGTATGTGGTCTCTTATGAACTTATTCATATGCTTGCAAGACATTAGACGACATTCCACCGAGAGGGCCCGGAGTATATCTATCCGTCATCGGGATGGACAAATCCCACTGTTGATCCATATGCCTCAACTCATACTTTCCGGATACTTAATCCCACCTTTATAGCCACCCATTTACGCAGTGGTGTTTGATGTAATCAAAGTACCTTTCCGGTATAAGTGATTTATATGATCTCATGGTCATAAGGACTAGGTAACTATGTATCGAAAGCTTATAGCAAATAACTTAATGACGAGATCTTATGCTACGCTTAATTGGGTGTGTCCATTACATCATTCATACAATGATATAACCTTGTTATTAATAACATCCAATGTTCATGATTATGAAAGTAATCATCCATTAATCAACAAGCTAGTTAAGAGGCATACTAGGGACTCTTTGTTGTTTACATATCACACATGTATCAATGTTTCGGTTAATACAATTATAGCATGGTATATAAACATTTATCATAAACATAAAGATATATAATAACCACTTTTATTATTGCCTCTTGGGCATATCTCCAACACCATACTTAATGCAATTGTCTGTTGTTTACAACTTAATACTGGAGGGGGTTCAGATGATAACCTGAAGGTGGACTTTTTAGGCATAGATGCATGCTGGATAGCGGTCTATGTACGTTGTCTTAATGCCCTGATTAAATCTCATAGTACTCATCATGATATATGTATGTGCATTGTTATGCCTTCTTTATTTGTCAATTGCCCAACTGTAATTTGTTCACCCAACATCTGCTATCTTATGGGAGAGACACCACTAGTAATCTGTGGACCCCGGTCCTATTCTTTACATCTGAAATACAATCTACTGCAATTGTTCTTTACTGTTCTTCGCAAACAATCATCATCATCCACACTATACATCTAATCCTTTGTTTACAGCAAGCCGGTGAGATTGACAACCTCACTGTTATGTTGGGGCAAAGTTCTGGATTGTGTTGTGCAGGTTCCACGTTGGCGCCGGAAGCCCTGGTGTTGCGCCGCACTACACTCCTCCACCATCAACCTTCAACGTGCTTCTTGACTCCTACTGGTTCGATTAAACTTTGGTTTCTTACTGAGGGAAACTTGCTGCTGTGCGCATCACACCTTCCTCTTGGGGTTCCCAACGGACGTGTCAACTACACGCATCAAGCAAATTTCTGGCGCCGTTGCCGGGGAGATCAAGACACGCTGCAAGGGGAGTCTCCACTTCCAATCTCTTTACTTTGTTTTTGTCTTGCTTTGTTTTATTTTATTTACTGCTTTGTTTGCTTCTTATACCAAAAACATAAAAAAATTAGTTGCTAGTTTTACTTTATTTACTGTCTTGTTCTCTATATCGAAAACACAAAAAAATTAGTTACTTGCATTTACTTTATTTAGTTTGCTTTATTTACTACTGCTAAAATGGGTACTGTTGAGAATACTAAGTTGTGTGACTTCACTAGCACAAATAATAATGATTTCTTATGCACACCTATTGCTCCACCTCGCTACTACAGCAGAATTCTTTGAAATTAAACCTCGCTTTACTCGAATCTTGTTATGAGAGAGCAATTTTCCGGTGTTAGTTCGATGATGTCGCTGCCCACCTTAATAATTTTGTTGAACTATGTGAAATGAAAAAGTATAAGGATGTAGATGGTGACATTATAAAATTAAAATTGTTTCCTTTCTCTTTAAGAGGAAGAGCTAAAGATTGGTTGCTATCTCTGCCTAGAAATAGTATTGATTCATGGACTAAATGTAAGGATGCTTTTATTGGTAGATATTATCCTCCAACTAAAATTATATCTTTGAGAAGTAGCATAATGAATTTTAAGCAATTAGATAATGAAAATGTTGCTCAAGCATGGGAGAGAATGAAATCTTTGGTAAAGAATTGCCCAACCCATGGATCGACTACTTGGATGATCATCCAAACCTTTTATGCAGGATTGAATTTTTCTTCGCGGAACCTATTGGATTCAGCTGCTGGAGGTACCTTTATGTCCATCACTTTGGGGGCGGCAACAAAGCTTCTTGATGATATGATGACAAATTACTCTGAATGGCACACGGAAAGAGCTCCACAAGGTAAGAAGGTAAATTCTGTTGAAGAAACCTCCTCCTTGAGTGATAAAATTGACGCTATTATGTCTATGCTTGTGAATGGTAGATCTAATGTTGATCCTAATAATGTTCCTTTAGCCTCATTGGTTGCCCAAGAAGAACATGTTGATGTGAACTTCATTAAAAATAATAATTTCAACAACAATGCTTATAGGAATAATTCTGTAACAACTATAGGCCATATCCTTCTGCTAATGGTAATAGTTATGGTAATTCTTATGGGAATTCTTACAACAATAATAGGAGTGTAACCCCTGGTCTTGAAGCCATGCTTAAAGAATTTATTAGTACACAAACTGTTTTTAACAAATCTGTTGAGGAAAAGCTCGATAAAATTGATATTCTCGCTTCTAAGGTTGATAGTCTTGCCTCTGATGTTGATCTTTTAAAATTGAAAGTTATGCCTAATAAGGATATTGATAATAAGATTGTTACTACAGCAAATGCCATCCAAGTTAGAATTAATGAGAATATTAGATTGATGGCTGAATTGCATGCTAGGTGGGAAAGAGAAGAAAATGAAAAACTAGCTAAAGAGAATAATGTAGCTAAAGTTTGGACTATTACCACCACTAGTAATATTAATGCTTCACATGTTGCTACACCCCCTACTATCAATGGTAAAATAATTGGTGTTGGCAATGTTACTACTCCTAGTGCAAAGCGTGCAAAATTGCCTGAAATTGCTAAAACTGCTGAAATTGATAAAACTGCTGAAATTTTTCAAAATATTGGGGACAATGATCCCACTGCTGTAGATCATAATGGTTTAGACTTTGATGATTGTCACATCTCTGAAGTTATTAAGTTCTTACAAAAGCTTGCTAAAAGTCCCAATGCTAGTGCTATAAATTTGGCCTTTACAAAACACATTACAAATGCTCTCATAAAAGCTAGAGAAGAGAAACTAAAACTTGAAACCTCTATTCCTAAGAAGTTTGAAGATGGTTGGGAGCCCATCATTAAGATGAGGGTCAATGATTTTGATTGTAATGCTTTATGTGATCTTGGTGCAAGTATTTCTGTTATGCCTAAGAAAATTTATGATATGCTTGACTTGCCACCATTGAAAAATTGTTAATTGGATGTTAATCTTGTTGATAATGCTATAAAGAAACCTTTGGGGAGGATTTATAATGTTCGTATTATGGTTAACAATAACCTTGTCCCCGTTGATTTTGTTGTCTTGGATTTTGAATGCAATGCATCTTGTCCCATTATATTGGGAAGACCTTTTCTTCGAACTGTTGGTGCCACCATTGATATGAAGGAAGGTAATATTAAATATCAATTTCCTCTCAAGAAAGGTATGGAACACTTCCCTAGAAAGAGAATGAAGTTACCTTATGATTCTATTATTAGAACAAATTATGATGTTGATGCTTCGTCTCTTAATGTTACTTGATTCACACTTTCTGCGCCTAGCTGAAAGGCGTTAAAGAAAAGCGCTTATGGAGACAACCCATTATTTTAATTCTGCACTTTATTTTATATTTGAGTCTTGGAAGTTGTTTACTACTGTAGCAACCTCTCCTTATCTTTATTTTATTGCATTGTTGTGCCAAGTAAAGTCTTTGATAGTAAAGCCAATACTAGATTTGGATTACTGCGCAGGAACAGATTTCTTGCTGTCACGAATTTGAGCAGTACTCTCCGTAGAAAAATCAAAAAAATCTGCCAATTTACGTGCGTGATCCTCAGATATGTACGCAACTTTCATTCAATTTGGGCATTTTCATCTGAGCAAGTCTGGTGCCACTTCAAAATTCGTCGTTACGAACTGTTCTGTTTTGACAGATTCTGCCTTTTATTTCGCGTTGCCTCTTTTGCTATGTTTGATGGATTTCTTTGTTCCATTAACTTTCATTAGCTTTGTGCAATGTCCAGAAGTGTTAAGAATGATTATGTCACCTCTGAATATATGAATTATGAACTGACCCTCTAATGAGTTTGTTTCGAGTTTGGTGTGGAAGAAGTTTTCAAGGGTCAAGAGAGGAGGATGATACAATATGATCAAGAAGAGTGAAAAGTCAAAGCTTGGGGATGCCCCCGTGGTTCATCCCTGCATATTTTAAGAAGACTCAAGCGTCTAAGCTTGGGGATGCCCAAGGCATCCCTTCTTCATTGACAACTTATCAGGTTCCTCTAGTGAAACTATATTTTTATTCCGTCACATATTATGTGCTTTACTTGGAGCGTCTGTTTGTTTTTATTTTTGTTTTTGTTTGAATAAATCGGATCCTAGCATTCTTTGTTTGGGAGAGAGACACGCTCCGCTGTTTCGTATGAACACATGTGTTCTAAGCTTCATCTTTAATGTTCATTGCGAAATTTGAACTACTTCATTCATTGCTATATGGTTGGAAACGGAAAATGCCGCATGTGGTAAATGGTTTAATGTCTTGAATAATTTGATACTTGGCAATTGTTGTGCTCATATAGATCTTGTTTAAGCTCTTGCATCATGTACCTTGTACCCATTAATGAATAACTACATAGAGCTTGTTAAAATTTGGTTTGCATGATTGATCTCTAGAGTCTAGATATTTTCTGGTTGAGGTGTTTGAACAACAAGGAGACAATGTAAAGTCTTATAATAGTTACAATATGTTCATATGTGAGATTTGCTGCACCTTTTATACTTGAGTTTGCTTCAAACAACCTTGCTAGCCTAGCCTTGTATTGAGAGGAATTCTTCTCGTGCATCCAAATCCTTGAGCCAATAACCATGCCATTTGTGTCCACCATACCTACCTACTACATGGTATTTCTCCGCCATTCCAAAGTAAATTACTTGAGTGCTACCTTTAAAATTTCCATTCTTTACCTTTGCAATATATAGCTCATGGGACAAATAGGTTAAAAACTATCGTGGTGAAGAATATGTACTTATGTGTCTTATTTCTTAATAAGTTGCTTGTTGAGCGGTAACCATGTTTTTCGGGGACGCCATCAACTCTTTTACCTTTGTTGAATATCATGTGAGTTGCTATGCATGTTCGTCTTGTCCGAAGTAAGAGCGATTTTCATGATCAAATGGTTTGAGTATGCATACCGTTAGAGAAGAACATTGGGCCGCTAACTAAAGCCATGATTCATGGTGGAAGTTTCGAGTGTGGACAACTAATCCTCAATCTCTTATGAGAATTTTAATTGTTGTTGAATGTTTATGCATTAAAGAGGAGTCCATTATCTCGTTGTCTATGTTGTCCCGGTATGGATGTCTAAGTTGAGAATAATCAAAAGCGAGAAATCCAATGCGAGCTTTCTCCTTAGACCTTTGTACAGAGCGACATAGAGGTACCCCTTTGTGACACTTGGTTGAAACATATGCTATGCAATGATAATCCGTGTTAATCCAAGCTAATTAGGACAAGGTGCGAGCACTATTAGTATACTATGCATGAGGCTTGCAACTTATAAGATATCTTATACATAACACATATGCTTTATTACTACCGTTGACAAAATTGTTTCTTGTTTTCAAAATGAAAAGCTCTAGCACAAATATAGTAATCAATGCTTCCTCTGCGAAGGGCCTATCTTTTACTTTATTGTTGAGTCGGTTTGCCTATTCTTTTTATCCTGAAGCAAACACTTGTACCAATCGTGTGCATTGATTCTTACATGTTTACTTATTGCACTTGTTATATTACTTTGTGTTGACAATTATCCATGAGATATACATGTTAAAGTTGAAAGCAACCGCTGAAACTTAATCTTCCTTTGTGTTGCTTCAATGCCTTTACTTTGAATTTATTGATTTATGAGTAACTCTTATGCAAGTCTTATTGATGCTTGTCTTGAAAGTATTATTCATGAGAAGTCTTTGCTATATGATTCATTTGTTTACTCATTATCTTCATCATTACTTCGAATCGCTGCATTCATCTCATATGCTTTACAATAGTATGATCAAGATTATGATAGCATGTCACTTCGGAAATTATCTTTGTTATCGTTTACCTACTCGAGGGCGAGTAGGAACTAAGCTTAGGGATGCTTGATACGTCCCAAACGTATCTATAATTTCTTATGTTCCATGCTACTTTTATGATGATACTCACATGTTTTATACACATTATATGTCATATTTATGCATTTTCCGGCACTAACCTATTGACGAGATGCCGAAGAGTCGATTCTGTCGTTTTCTAGCTGTTTTTGGTTTCGGAAATCCTAGTAAGGGAATATTCTCGGAATTGGACGAAATCAACGCCCGGGGTCCTATTTTTGCACGAAGCTTCCGAAGTCCGAGGAGAGACGAAGTGGGGCCACGAGGCGCCGCCACAACAGGGCGGCGCGGCCAACAGGGGCCTGCGCGGCCCTGTTGTGTGCGGCCCCCGTGGCGCCTCCTGACCTGCCCTTCCGCCTACTTAAAGCCTTCGTTGCGAACCCCCCGATCGAGAGCCACGATACGGAAAACCTTCCAGAGACGCCGCCGCCGCCAATCCCATCTCGGGGATTCGGGAGATCGCCTCCGGCACCCTACCGGAGAGGGGAATCATCTCCCGGAGGTCTCTTCGTCGCCATGATCGCCTCCGGATCGATGTGTGAGTAGTTCACCCCTGGACTATGGGTCCATAGCAGTAGCTAGATGGTTGTCTTCTCCTCATTGTGCTATCATGTTAGATCTTGTGAGCTGCCTATCATGATCAAGATCATCTATTTGTAATCCTACATGTTGTGTTTGTTGGGATCCGATGAATATTGAATACTATGTCAAGTTGATTATCAATCTATCATATATGTTATTTATGTTCTTGCATGCTCTCCGTTGCTAGTAGAGGCTCTGGCCAAGTTGATACTTGTGACTCCAAGAGAGAGTATTTATGCTCGATAGTGGGTTCATGCCTCCATTAAATCTGGGATAGTGACAGAAAGTTCTAAGGTTGTGGATGTGTTGTTGCCACTAGGGATAAAACATCGATGCTTTGTCTAAGGATATTTGTGTTGATTACATTACGCACCATACTTAATGCAATTGTCTGTTGTTTACAACTTAATACTGGGGGTTCGGATGATAACTCCGAAGGTGGACTTTTTAGGCATAGATGCATGCTTGGATAGCGGTCTATGTACTTTGTCGTAATGCCCTGATTAAATCTCATAGTACTCATCATGATATATGTATGTGCATTGTTATGCCTTCTTTATTTGTCAATTGCCCAACCGTAATTTGTTCACCCAACATCTCGCTATCTTATGGGAGAGACACCACTAGTGATCCGTGGACCCCGGTCCTATTCTTTACATCCGAAATACAATCTACTGCAATTGTTCTTTACTGTTCTTCGCAAACAATCATCATCCACACTATACATCTAATCCTTTGTTTACAGCAAGCCGGTGAGATTGACAACCTCACCGTTACGTTGGGGCAAAGTTCCGTGATTGTGTTGTGCGGGTTCCACGTTGGCGCCGGAATCCCCGGTGTTGCGCCGCACTACACTCCTCCGCCATCAACCTTCAACGTGCTTCTTGACTCCTACTGGTTCGATTAAACCTTGGTTTCTTACTGAGGGAAACTTGCCGCTGTGCGCATCACACCTTCCTCTTGGGGTTCCCAACGGACGTGTCAACTACACGCATCACAAATCACAAGTTGAAAATCTCGTGCCCCTTGAATACGAGTACCTGAACCTCATGCTACTCAACTTAGGTCCCAAATAAGTTCTTGTCATTGTAAGTATACATGTCTCATCGAGAACGCCAACGGGGTACCTCCTGCCCCATGATATGAAAGTACTACTGCATAGGAGCAATCCCATGCCAAAATGACAAGACAAAAAGACAATGAGCATCTCAGCAATTATTTTATTTACTATGGGCATAGCTTTTTATTGAAGATGCTTCATAGAATGCTCACTATGGTTCGCTGTAAATTTTCACCATGAATGATGAATGGCTAAATTGGCGGCCCAGGCGTTTCTCTAACATATATACAAACTCCATGGACTTACAAGTTTCTATTTTATTTCGCACCGCTAGGCATCCATAAACAAAATAACATGACATCAACTAAATAGGAATAAGTGCAATGTTGAAAGCGTTCCCCATGAAAGCATGGTTGTGCTAACTCCCAACTCGCAATTTGCAAGCATATAGACTTCATAAGATAGTCACAATGACTCAAGTTTATTAAGTGCAAGAAAAGTAAATGTGCCATCAACTTCGTGAGAACTTTACTAACTAATTTTCTCATGACAAAATTTAATTTGGAAGATAAATAAAAGCATGATGAATATACTTGGAATAGAAATAATGCTAGTAGGTAGATATGGTGGACACAATTGGCAAACTTTGATTTTAGGTGGTTGGATGCACGAGTAGATTTCATACTCAGTACAGACGAAGGTTAGCAAAAGACTGGGAGCGACCAACTAAGAGAGCAGTAATGGCAATAATCATGCATAGCGACCAAACATTATCAATCAAATCATAAAGTGATATTACAAGCCGAAAACTAAATGATCATAGAGGCTTTAGTTTACTGGTTGTAGTCATAGCATGGTATAAGCATGTGCCAAGTCAACCCAATAAAGCATCAAAGGAGAATACCACAATATTATCCTTTGTATGATGGAAACAACACATGATTCTTTCAATAGCACATTATGCACTCTCAGCCATTTGAGACAAGCAATGCTACATCAATAAATACTAAGCATATAACAAGAATAACATCCAACATGACGTGCCAAAGTCTATGCCACAGTCTAGACAAGCTTCCGTTTGCATCACTATAAGCATGAAACGTTTTACTCGTCTCCAACACCAATCAACTTATTTGAAATAGCTCCGAGAGATGAAAATCAATATCGACCAGAGATCTAATCATAAAATAATACTAACAAGCTTTGAACACAATTAGAGTGAAAGAACAAGAGCTAAACGCAGTACTAGCAAACTAAAATACTCGCAGAACAATAAGAGCGAAAACTAGAGTGTTCTATGCAATTAAAACGGAGTGTGTTTTCTCCAAAACAAATATGCCGGGATCCAACTATATGCTACAGCAAACTAAACTAAACTAAAGTAAAAACAAAAATAAAGACGCATCAAGAACAACACATAGCATATGAAGCAATAAAAATATAGCGCATAGAAAGATAACCTGTTGCTTTGTTGATGAAGAGGGAATGCCTTGGGCATCTCTGAGCTTTGACGCTTGTACCTCTTGGATATTTATTGGGGTGACATGGGCATCCCAAATCTTGATCTTTTGTCCATTCTTCATCTCATTACATCATTCTTCTCTCCCTACACTTGAAAACTTTCTTCATACAAAACTTCACACAATTCTTATTAGCAGCATTAGTACAATCAAAATAATAAACCACTTGGGTTCAGTTCTAATATATATACAACATCTATTAAAGACTTAGCTTCTGTAGCAACCTCTTCAAAAATCTCTTTACTCAAAAGAACTCAAAAAAAGAGATTAACGGGCAAATGGAAATAGTTGCAGAAATCTGTCAAAACAGAACATCAGGTAAAGATCGACTGTTTTCGAAAATCTTCTATTGCTCAAATCGAAAAGTGTTCAACTAACGAAAGTTAGATAATAACCTGAGTCATATGAACAAAAATTGGCAGCTCAAAATTCCGCTCTGACTGTGAATACGAATTTTTATGGTGATAGCATAGAATCTGTTTTCAGGACAGCAACTTTCCCAAATCTTACTTTCTTCCTATAGAGGCTATTCTTCGCACAAAAACGAAATAAAAATGATAAAGAGAGGTTATTACAGAGGTAATAACTTCCAAGACTCAACAAAACAAAAATTACAGAAATTAAACATGGGTTGTCTCCCAAGAGTGCTTTTCTTTAACGCCTTTCAGCTAGGCGCAGAAAAAGAGCTAGCATCAAGTATTATCAAGTGAAGAAGCATCAAGATTATAATTTGTTCTAATAATAGAATCACAAGGTGACTTCTTTCTTTTCCGAGGGAAGTGTTACATACCTTTCTTGAGTGGAAATTGATATTTAATAATTCCATCTCTCATATCAATAACAACACCAACAATTCTAAGAAACAGTCTTCCCAAAATAATTGGACAAGAAGCATTGCATTCAACATCCAAAACAACAAAATCAACGGGGACAAAGTTATTATTAACCATAATAAGATCATTATTAACTCTCCCCAAAGGTTTCTTTGTAGCAATATCAACAAGATGAACATCCAAATAAAATTGTTCCAACGGTGGCAAATCAAGCATATCGTAGATATTTCTAGGCATAATAGAAATACTTGCACCAAGATCACATAAAGCATTGCAATCAAAGACATCTACTTTCATCTTAATGATGGGCTCCCAGCCATCTTCTAACTTTTTAGGAATAGAAGCTTCACGCTTTAATTTCTCTTCTCTAATTTGCATGAGAGCATTTGTAATATGCTTCGTGAAAGCCATATTTATAGCACTAGCATTAGGACTACTAGCAAGAATTTGTAAAAACTTAATTACTTCAGAGATATTGCAATCATCAAAATCAAAGTCATTATTATCAAAGGTAAGAGGACTATTGTCTCCCACTCCGAAAAATTTCAGCACACTTATCAAAACAGTTTCAGTGATTCTAGACAATTTTGTAGAAGGAGCGGGGACTTTTCCTACACCAATTATTTTACCATTAATAGTAGGAGGGTGGCTAACATTTGAGACTTAATTACTACTGGTGGTGGTGATGGTACACATTTTAGTCAAATTATTATTTCTAGCAATTTTATCTTCTCTTTCCCACCTAGCATGCAATTCCACCAACATCCTAACATTTTCATCAATTCCAACTAGAATGGCATTTGCATAAGCAAAAGGATTTTCGTCCATAGTTACAGGTTTAGCAACCATTTTATTAATCAAAGAATTTTGTGCTTCAGACAAGGAGGAAATACAAGTTCAGCATTTGAAATTTTGACTTGCAAACCAGAAATTTCCCTATTTAAATTCTCAAGTTGATGACTAATATTTTTCAACATACCACATTGTTCTTCCATGGTTTTAGTGAACACTTTATTTTGCTCATATTGCATTTTCATAAAGTTCTTAGTGGCCTTTTCAACTTCTAAAATCTTTTCCTCACTAGGTATAGATCTACCATAATAACCATTGCCACTATTAGAAGGATATGGCATATAATTGTTGCTACCAAAATTATTCCTATAAGCATTGTTGTTGAAATTATTGTTTTTAATGAAGTTCACATCAACATGCTCTTCTTGAGCAACCAAAGAAGCTAACGAAACATTATTTGGATCAACATGAGCTTTACCATTAACAAGCATAGACATAATAGTATCAATCTTATCACTCAAAGAGGAGGTTTCTTCAACAGAGTTTACCTTCTTACCTTGTGGAGCTCTCTCGATGTGCCATTCAGAATAATTTATCATCATATCATCAAGTAGTTTTGTTGCAGCCCCCAAAGTGATGGACATAAAGGCACCTCCAGCAGCTGAATCCAGAAGGTTTCTTGAAGAAAAATTCAGTCATGCATAAAAAGTTTGGATGATCATCCAAGTAGTCAGTCCATGAGTGGGACAATTCTTTACCAAAGATTTCATTCTTTCCCAAGCTTGATCAACATGTTCATTATCAGATTGTCTAAATTTCATTATGTCACTTCTCAAAGATATATAATCTTAGCAGGAGGATAATATTTTCCAATAAAAGCATGTTTGCATTTAATCCAACAATCAATACTATTTCTAGGCAAAGATAGCAACCAATCTTTAGCTCTCCCTCTCAAAGAGAAAGGAAACAAATTCAGTTTTATAATGTCACCATCTACATCCTTATACTTTTGTATCTCACAAAGTTCAACAAAATTATTAAGGTGAGAAGCAGCATCATAAGTACTAATACTAAAAAATTGCTCTTTCATAACAAGACTTAACAAAGTAGATTTAAAATTACTTCTGAAGGTGTTGCTAGCTGACTTGTGGCAGGGCGCATTATCAGCGTCAGCAACAACGTGAAACCTGCACACAACACAACCAAAATACTTTGCTCCAACTAACAGTGAGGTTGTCAATCTCACCGGTTTTGCTGAACACAAAGGATTAAACGTATCGAGTGAAAAGAGAACAATGTTTGCGGAAAGTAAACAAAACAGGATTGCAGTAAATGAATTTGTCAGTGTAAAATAAAGGACCGGGGTCCACAGTTCACTAGAGGTGTCTCTCCATAAAGATAAATAAAATACTGGGTAAACAAATTACAGCTGGGCAATTGACAGAATAAATACCATACATGACCAGATGATTACTATGAGATTCGTTTGGGAATTACAACATAATACATAGACCGTAATCCAACTGTGTCTATGACTAATAAGCCACCTTACGGTTATCGTCCGAACCCCTTCCAATATTAAGTTGCAAGCAACAGATTATCGCATTAAGCAATGTGTGTAAAGTAAACAATAGAATTACCCTTGGATAAAACATTGTTGTTTTCTCCCTAGTAGCAACAACACATCTACAATCTCACTCTTCTAGAAAACTAGAGGCATGAACCTACTATATAGCATAAATACCCCCTCTTGGAGTCACAAGCATTTACTTGGCCAGAGCAGCTACTAGCAGCGGAGAGCATGCAAGATCACAAATGACATATGACAAGTATATATAATCGATCTCAACATAGTATTCAATATTCATTGGATCCGAGCAAACACAACATGTAGCATTGCATAAGGATGATCTTGATCATGATAGGAAGCTCACAAGATCTAAACATGAAGCAGAAATTGGAGAAGACAACCATCTAGCTACTACTATGGACCCATGGTCCAGGGATGAACTACTCACGCATCACTTCAGAGGCGGGCATGGCGATGTAGAGGCCCCCGGTGATGATCTCCTCCTCCGGCAGTGTGTCGGGAAGAGCTTCAGAACCCTCCCGAGCTCGGGTCTGCAATGGCGGGCGATGTAGAGACCCATAGGTGGAAGTGCGAGGTCGGTGGAGGCCAGGGGACCCACACCACCCCTTGGCGCGGGCCTAGGCCTGGCCGCGCCAAGGCATGGTCGGGCCACCCTATGCCTCCTCTTCGTCCCCCCTCTGGACTCTGTCTTCGTTACGGTGACAATGACATACTATCAAATCAATGAAGGAACTCAATGAAGCTTACTACCTTCATGTACTCATCCAACGTCTATTTATCAGCAAGATAGAAGCAACAACCATCTTCGCTCCACTGGAGAGTGCGATTGGATTTGATCTTGCTTATCACGCTCCACTTGGTCCTCCACTTTCTGATATGGTTGTAGACCTGAAGAGTGCTCACATATATGCGAGCAAATGCAAGAACATCAGCAACTACCTTCTTCATCTATGCCTATTTGAATCCCAGATTAAAATAGATGTTACTATGGCCGAGCTCAACCAAGCGTTTCAGCACAAACTCTGACATCTTAGGTTGCCAAACCATGGCAGGTTTATTTGCAAACAAATAATGTTTAGCACTAATAGATGGAGTAGAAAGATCAGGGGAGCCCAATGGTATGATCGCCTACATGACAAATAGCAGAAGAACGTAGCCAAGCATTAGCACATCAATGAACTACCACATCCACATCCTTAAGCATTAGCGCATCAATGAACCACCACATCCTTAAGCATTAGCACATCAATGAACTACCACATCCACATCCTTAAGCATTAGCGCATAATTGAACCACCACATCCACATCCTTAAGCATTAGCGCATCAATGAACCACCACATCTACATCCTTAAGCATTAGCGCATCAATGAACCACCACATCCACATCCTTAAGCATTAGCACATCAATGAACCACCACATCCTTAAGCATTAGCACATCAATGAACTACCACATCCACATCCTTAAACATTAGCACATCAATGAACTACCACGTCCTTAAGCATTAGCACATCAATGAACTACCAAAAAAGAAAGAGCGGTCTTACACTCAGAGGAGCCACACGCAGTATCGAGATCGGGGAAGCAGGAGACCCTGGCAAAGAAGCAAGCAGCACAACCGTCCCCGTGGAAGATTCAAATGCAACCTTGACAACCATCCCCGTGGAAGAGTCAGAAGCAACATCGACAACTGTCCCGTGGTAGAGTCAGATCCAACCACGGCCGGCGACGAAGGAATGATCTACAATGGATTCTACCAGATCCCCATGTGTACCCAAAAGTTCTAGATCTATTGTTTGCAGAAGCTTACAACAACCGGAGTGATCGATGCAGATGAAGAAGACGACAAGCCGTTGCCAGTCGCCGCTACCAAAGCCAACGTCACCGCCGCCTGCCTCGCCGACCGTGCGGGTCAGGACGAGCCGACCATATCGCTAGATTGGGAAGGGTGGATGAGATCGAAATAGGGGAGGGGGATTTGGATTTGGTGGTGAGAGAGCCTCCCCTATATACGGTAGCGAAATTTGGAGGATGTTGACCGAATTAATCCCGCCGATTTTTCGCCGTTCCGCGCTAAACCAAATCAACCATCAATTCCGCCCCTATATACAAGAGCTAACTTCAATGGAAACGGTTCTTTATAAACCGAATCAGAGTAATGTCAAACCTGAGATTTAATTTCTAATGGGCTGGGTGCCACAGCATCCCACGTTTGGTTCTCAATTCCACCTGATTTTGAAACAACCATTCGATCGCCACGCAAACCGAAGAGAAATCTCGCAACAACAAGTGACTTTCCGTACAGACCTCTCCTAACCCCCGCGTCGCCTAACCCTAGGCGGCACGGGGCGATCTCCCGCCGCCGGCCGCTGCCACCTCCCTCCTCGCCCCGCCCTCCTCGCCGCCGCCGGAAGACCCGCAGGGCAAAGCCCTGGCGGCGACGGCGGGGGCTTCGTCCATCGCGCGGTGGAGGCTCCCCTGGTGGAGGCGACGTACGTCTTCGGCGATTCCGGCGGCTCCGGCGGCCGGGCGGCGCGGGAGAGCGGCGGCGTGGACATCTCCACGGTGGTGGAGCGGCTTCCAGCGCGATGGATCGCCCTACTGGCGGTGGATCTTCGGATCGCCGGTGGTAGGGGCCCCTAGGGTCTCGGGAGGCGCTGCCGAGATGGTGGAGGCGGCGTCGCGTCAGAATAAAGGTGTTCGGAGCTCGGTCCCCATCTCGGCAAGGCCACGTGTGGCGGCGCCGGCGAGTCGCCGGTCCGGTTTCCTCTCGGATCGATGGATCCGGGAGGGTGGTCTCTCCGGGCACGGTCCGTCGACTCCGTCGTGGAGCTTTGGGAGTCGGAGGGCGGTTGTTAGTGTTGTCTTCCCCTTGGCCGGCCGTGGTGGCGAGGGAGGGAAGGGGACGGTATAATCGCCTTCCTCGTTAGGGTTTGTGTTCTTCTGGTGGCTTGCGGCTGTCATGTTCTGCAGCTTCTTCCGGCCGGCCTTGGTGGCGAGGGGAGGAGGCGGTTCGACGTGGCGACGCCAAAATCGGCCAGATGGTCGGGAGAAAGACCCTTCTTCTTCCTTGTCGGTATGATTTGCTCGCTGTTGTTCTTCTTCTTCCTCGGCACCGATGCTAGAGGGAGTTCCTGGTTTGCCCGGGCGGATGGCCCGGCCGCGATGCTCGGACCGGTCGGTTGACTCGAGTTTCCTTCCTTCCGGAAGGGACACTTTTCGCGGTACTCAAAGCCAAAGATGGCGACGGCTGCCGCAGGCGTGTTGAATTGGTGTCCATGCCTTCTCGGCTGGTGTCAAGGAAGGAGGAAGCGGCGTGGTGGCAATTACACCGTGGTCGAAGATTTGGGTCTTCTCTCAAGTCTATGGGATGATGACACGGGGCTCGGAGATCTTCATGGGTTATGGTGGTCTTAGGGTGTTCTGGGTGTTCTTGGTCCTTTGTATTTGTGTTTCTCTGTGCTTGTAAGGGTCAACAAATTTGTATCTTTTCGTGATATGAATGCAGAGAAATTCTCAAAAAAAAAGAAGAGAAATCTCGCGTGTCCCTTTCGCAGCTCCATAGGCCACCAGCACATATAATAAAGAAAACAAAGCAGCTCCCTGCAATTTCCATCTCAAAGGAGCTGCCAGCCCCACGATCTCCCCACGCGCACCAACCCCCAAAACCCCCCACGCCGCGCAAACCCTAGCCGCCGCCGCCGCCGCCGCATCAGCAATGGCCGGCCTCCTGCGGCTCGCCGGCGCCGCCCGATCCCTCTCCCGCGCGCTGGCCCCGGCCGCGCGGCACCACCGGACGCTCGCGTCCTCGGCGGCCGCCCTGGCCGAGGACGAGTGCTGGTCCGAGTGGGAGGAGGAGGAGGAGGAGGCGCGGCGGCAGCGGGCCCGCGCGTCGGCGCCCGCCGCGGAGTCCTTCCCGGCCGGCGGCGGGCCCGCGGGCGTGCAGTGGGTGGTCATGGGCCGCCCCGGCCCGCAGAAGCACGCCCACGCCGCGCGCCTCGCCGAGGTGCTCGCCGTGCCCTACATCTCCATGGGCACGCTCGTCCGGCAGGAGCTCAGCCCCACCTCCTCGCTCTACAAGAAGGTTCGCCCTCGTCCCCGCTACCAATTGTCCGATTTCTCTAGTATTTCCTTTCGAGCTGCCCTTCGTCCCCCCTCTATCGATTTCGCGATCACGGGTCAACCTGAATCCCCTGAGCCGGATCGGCGGCGCAAATTCTTCTCAAGTCTATGCTCTCTCAGTAATCTTTGAGATCTTCCAGGCGTTTCGGTATCTGAAAAACATTTCCGCCAACCAATTGCCTGATTCAGGAATGAAGAGCTGCGCCTTTTCTCCACTTAACCCAAGCCTCCGCGGTCAATTTCCTGGGCGCTTCTCGAAATTTCCCGTGACCTGCCGAGGGACTCATGTGATCCTGTGCGATATCCGGCCCCGAGCTCTCCAAGACCACAACTTTTCTCTGGACGAGCAAAAGTTCTTCAACTTTTCCTCGTTTGTTCCCCACCAAGTATTACACGAATCAAAAGACTTTTCCTTGGCCACAATTTCCTAGTCCTTAATTAAATGCCACGGCGCCAACAATATCACACGAGTATCTTCTTTGCATTTTGTATGCTTACATTGGACCGTATAATGCTGGGAGGGGAGTGTGGCGGTCATGTCTTTCCCTGCATCCTCCTCTTCGCAGGTTACCACGATGGCGACCACGTAGTTTGCTTATGTTCAGATGGCATTCTAGGGGCAATTCGAGAAGTCCACATTGCTTGGGTTACATAAGCAAGTTTGGAACATTCTATACTGGTGTCTTGTGGATGGCAGCCGTCTGCATATGCAGTTATGCATGCTTCCAATTTGCCCTGCATTTGTCTGGCCTTCTTGTTCTACCTAGACAGCTGGAGAGTAGTTGGTAGAGTTTCCCAACCCTAGACAATGAGAACCATTTTAAAATTGGACACTATTATATAACAATTGTACCAGTACTTCGAAAATGTAACGACAATTGGTTGTGGTTTTTGTGGTTATTGTATGGTGCTAAACTGCTTTTTTCCATTGCATACCAACAGATTGCTAATTCGGTGAATGAAGGGAAGCTTGTGCCCGAGGATATCATATTCGGATTGCTGACAAAGCGTCTTGAGGACGGATACAACAAGGGTGAAACTGGATTCATCCTCGATGGAATCCCACGCACTCGTATGCAAGCTGTAGGTTCCTAGTTACCTTGTATGCTTGAGCAAAAGAACATACTTACTGTTACCATGTGGTTAACCAGTTAGCCTAGACAATGAAATGCCTTGGTGGTTAGTTACTTACAGCGTTCTGACTAGTCTCATATTTCAGGAGATTCTTGATGAGATCGTGGATATCGACTTGGTTCTGAACTTCAAATGTGCTGATAACTGTTTCATGAAGAGGCGTTCTGGGGGTGACATCTGTACCCATTGTGGGCAGCTTTTTGATGCCAGCAGTCCGGTTTCTAGGGAGCGTAATCTCTCCCTTGGAAGCCCGACTTGGCATGCTCAGGCACAACCTGCTTCTATAGTAGGCCTGGAGAACCCAAGGATGGAGAAGATGCGTGCTTATGCTGAGCAGGTATTTTTCAGCTTGGCCAACCCTTCTGAAGCCATATATCTAGTTAGGATAATTCTCAATTTGCTTTGCACTCGAGGCACGGGACTAGACTTAAAATTTATCTGACAATGCCAGTAGTATCTTATGCTCCCTGAAACACAATAAAAGCCAAATCGTAAACATATATATTGGGTTTTGCGCTATTACAACTGTACTGATGGTGTGAATGCGTGATTACTTCTAGTAATATGTAACTCTCAATGTTGCAGGCCAAGCAGCTGGAAGATTACTACAAGAAACACAGAAAGCTTGTGGAGTTGAAGACATCAGCTCGCCCTGGGGAAACCTGGCAGGGGCTCGTCAGCGCCTTGCAGCTCCAGCATCTAGACCCATCCCCGACACCACACAAACTCACCGCGTAAATAGTGTCCACTGAGTGTTAAGGATCTACATTGTGATCCACGCCTGCGACGTACGTAACGTACGTAGTATAACTATAAGTTTAAGTCCCTGAGGATTCAGTGGCTGTGGTATTTCGCCCTTTTCTGCTATAGATAAAATGTAAGCGATTTTGTAGACGCGCTTGCTTATATGTTTGTAACTGAGTATTGAACTTGCAAATGCAAGTCTACGGTGTGCCAGGCTCTCTGCCGTGCTGTTGTCTTGAGTACCAGTATAATTGTTCTGTGAGTTCTGCCCCCTCGAGTAGCCAGGCGGATATGGTGCTTTGTTCCTTTTTGTAATAGATAAAGTGTAAGCGATTTTGTAGACATGCTTGCTTATATGTTTGTAACTGAGAGTATTTAACGTGCAAGTGTGCGGAGCGACAGTCTCTGCTGGTCTGTTGTTTTGAGTACCAGTTTCGCTCAGTATTAGTTGCTTTTCAATCACCGAAAAGCAAGTTATTATGCGTTTTCTCGTGCGCATCTATCATGTCCTAATGTGTGCTTTTTAAGCCCTGAAGATACCAGGGAAGAACATGAGACCAAGACGTGTATGGTAACTGGTAAGCAGCAAAACTGATGGGTCTTTTCATGGAGGTCGGCCACTACCTTTGGCATTGGGCTGTATAGTCTGATGTACATCCTGCGCCAGTTCCGTGTTTAAGTTTTAAAATCCATGTGCTGCATCAGTGTTTAAGCTTTAAAATCAATGTGCTGCTTCACTGTCTAAGCTGTCGTTCGTGGTACGGAGTACTTGCCAATGGAGCCGGTCCAGTATTTCGTGAGTATAACCTGTGGCCACAGTCGTGTAGCCTGGGAGGGGATTGGAGTACGCTCTACGGCCTCATTGATTTGGTGAAAGACGACTGGTAGATCTAGTACTCTGACGTAGTGATAGCTGGGTGTCAGATCTGAATCTCATCTTGCGTTTGCACTATACACCCTTCTCCCACTCCACTTATCAGGAGTAACTTCTTCTCAAAGCAAAGATCATATAATTGTAATTTTCTGGTAACCAATATAAGTGCACTTTGTTACAACTACCAGCAGCAGAGTCGTAGCTACTAAAACCCCAAGTACTTTCTAGATACTTTTCCTGCACACCTAATTGACAGCGAAACAAAGAAGGAACCGCACCCAATTTCATTGCATTGGCACTGAGTTTCTTGGAGCAATCAATTAGTGCATCACAACCAGAGCTCCCGAAGAAATCTTGCAGTAGTAGTAGTTCATGTTCAGTTTCATGTATACTCTTAAATACAGACTACTCAAATATGAAAAGAGCAATACTACTAAAGTCTTCAGATACAATTTTATACCACTCTACTGCCTTTCTTCCATTTTGACCCCTTTCTCATTTTCATCGTGGAACGACACAGCCTTAAAAGTATTGTTGCTCGCGCTCCTGGACGGGTTAGCCGACGGGTGTGCTTCCTCGCAGACTCTGCGAAATCAATCCAGTGTAAAGAGAAATCAGCGTAAATATGTCAGTACCGACGATGTAGAGGGCGACCGGTGCACATACCCATCCTGGTGACCGCGAGACGAAGAGGGTTTAAGCTTGCCCGAAGCACTGTCGAGCCGGTTACTCGCGGAATTCTCTGTCTCTGAACCTCCGGCGGTGAACGCACTAGTAGTCCCAGGCTTCAGCTCGCCAAGAGGGTACAGCTCTGGAGATGACGACGGGTACTCGAGCCTCGTGAACCGCTGCTTATTGGAGGTCCGAACGAGGCCAGAGCCAGGGTTGTGCGGCCCGCAGGTCATGAGGCACATGAGCAGGTTGGCCGGCTTCAGCCTGCCGCTGACGGAGATCGTGGCAGTTCTTTCATCCTCCTCCAGCAGACCTCTCCTCCTGCCGGCTGCTTCAGCCCTTATCAGCGACTGCAGCGTGCCACTCCTTCTACCAGAAGGTTGCTCTGCTGCAGCTCGACGCTTGGAGTGGGACTCGCAGACGATTTCTGGGTTTTCCGGGGTTACTCCTGCCGTGTCTTGTCCCTGTTGATGCTGTGTGCTGTCCCGTCTCGCTTTATCATCTGTTTGTGTGGCCGCGTCGTGCGCTGCCGCCTGATTGTTGAGGCCAGGTGAGCTTGCGCCTGAGGACGGCATGCTCGCCTTGGGGGACGAGTCGTTTGAGGAGCCTGAATGTGGCATTCTGCATTGCTCGTCGTACCCGATGGTGGAAGCAGATGGTGGTGACAGCAATGCTGGTGGTGGCACTGTCTTTTTGGTGGCTGAAACAACAGCAACACGAGGAGATGACAGTGGTACTGCCTCTTCTTTGACGACTGGAACAGCAGGTTCAGTAGTAGGAGCAGGAGATGTACACGTTGAAGGCCACCCTTGATTTGTTCCAGTAGAACGAGGCGACTCTTGCTGCTGAGCTGGCTTGGGAAGCTGAACCTTTGCATTGTTTGCACTACTATCCTGCTGATGATCTGAAACTGTATCTACTTATAAGCGGTGGATCCAGGAACAAAACACAGTTGCTCGCTATTTGTGTAATTAATACCTGGTGTCGACTGGTCAAGTTGGAGCTCGGAGCCCTTGAGGACGTACTCGGTGCCTTGTGCGGGCAGCAGCAGATCCCCCTCGGACAGATCATGCCACACAAATCCATTCTTGTATCTCCTGCATGGCATCATTGCATCATCAATACCAATACAATGTTGAGTAAACGATGGATCTTGAGACGGCAATTCGATCCATGGGTATGTCGTGCATACCTTTTGCAGGACCAGGAATACTTGGCTGCCATGCCCTTCCCTCTCAGGGCATCCAATCGGCTCATCACATCTGAACAAATTGCAATTCTGGTAAGGCACTCTACAATGACCAATAGCAACAACAATCGAGTGTCAGTGGCAACTAACCTCGCAGGTAGAGGCCTTGCGGGGAGGCAAGGGAAACCTCCATGAAGTGTGGATGCTCCAGGTGTTGATTGCGGCACAGGTAGTACACCACCGCCATCCTCGCCGTCCCTATCTCGTACCTCTTGGTTGGCGGCGGCTCCGGCTCCACCCTGGCAGGCCTGGCACGTATCCCGGCTGGGCTGGCACGCCGTCTGGCTCTCCCCTCCATTCTGTTCAGTGGCTCCTCCGACATGTACGGGTGTATCAATCTGATGAACTTACACTGCAGTCATATCAGAAACAGAAGAGTCAGAGATCAAGCAAGATATGAACAAGTAAGCAGAACTGGAATGTGGGACAAACACGAAATCGTAGGACAAACGGACAAACCTGCTGCCTTCTCTTCGCGTTTCAGGGATAGAACTGGAGATGTATTCTTGTGCTTCCTCTGGGTTCAGAAGAAAACGAGAGCCCTTTTGTACAGGGTGTGTTGTGCACGGCCAGGGTAGGAGGAGAGGAGTGTTGGGTAAGAAAGAAATACGGAAAAGACCTGGTGTTGCTGCCCACATGGGGCACATGTAGGATGGGCAGAGTACAGTTGGACTTGTTCTGCCTGCTGAGTGTTGTACGTTAGATTTGGTTGGTTTTACTTTTACTCCATGCAATGCAGTGCAGACACCTTTCTTCTTTCCTGAGCTTTGCTTTGCCTTTGCATCTCCATCTATAGCTTTTTCCACACACCGATGCATGCAGTGTAGCCTAGTGGAGCTTTTCCGGGCCTCTTTGATTCCCCTGATCTGGAGGTGATACAATACAAGTAAAAAGTTATCCTTATATACTCAGCATTACTAAAGTTAGGTTCAAATTTTCAAACAAAAAGTTGAGTTCAAATTTTCATGGAAGATACATATTTGGATGCACCGAATAGACCATGGATCAGGCACGGGAATCCGGGGAGACTTGATCTGGGATAAATCTCAGATTAACCGGAACAACCCTCACTGTTATCTCGAATAAATGACCAAATTTTATGGTCTACAGTAACAAAAAGCTAACTGTTACCTGCCAGTAGTTATCCCTGGTCCTAGCATACCTGCAAAGATATAAGGTGCTAACCACTCTACCAGATATGAGCGACTTAGATGACGATCTTTGGATCATGATGTTCTGCAAAGAGCAGTTCAGCGAGAAGGACCTGCTGTGTTTGGTATAACCCCTTTCAGGATTCCTAACAAAGGTAGAATTATTGTTGGTTATCTCACTTTATCTTTTGGCTGAATGGAATGTCAACTAAGCAGCATGTTTAGTCAACCTAATGCATGTCTGCCATAATATCACAGCAACAATGTCGTTGAAGCTTGTTATTTCCTTCTTTTGTTAGATCGTCACATGCTGGACGATCTCTGCTCAAAGTTGCAGCTCAGCTGTAAAGGTTCCCATGAGGGTAAGTATATTTTGGTCCAAGTACCTCAAGCAATAAGTTCTATTGATCAGGAATTTACGAGAAGCCATACAGAAAATATGGCTTATGATTTTAGCGAGGAACATACACTGTTTATCTCAAAACAAAGAAGCATAACATCTGGAACATATGCTTTATTGCAGATATCTCTTCTCTACCGTATCCACTCTATCGAAGAGATAGCGCATAGTGAAGAAACAAGAACAACATAAGCTAGTTATATTTTAAAATGTGCTTGCTGCGGATAACATAATTAACTCATACCTGGAAAGAATATCAAACACTGAGATGAAGTCTTGATCAGAGAAGGTCCCATAGCCCAGAACACATGTTAATATGTCACTATGTGCTGTTTTAGTCACTCCACAACAGAAATGTTCCTTGCTTACCAAAGAAATATCTGTTGTTACCAGGATTGCAGGTCAAGCAGCAATGTTGCATGAATTAAGATGAAATTTTCCCATTAAGGATGGGATCTAGAGAATCAAGGAAGACATCATATTGTTGTAACTAGCAAGCAGGTGGGAGATCCATAACACATAGCACCTATGTGGGTTCTACATCTGTGAGTCACTTACATAATAGATGCCCATAACACATACGTAGATGATAACACTATAAATCTTGAACCACTGGTACCTACCATAAGTTGAAACGCACTGCAGAAACTCGAAGTCATAAAATGAACTAAATAGACATAATGATATGATAATGTGAAATAGTACGATATTTCCTTACAGGAAATGGGCAGCTGTCAGTGATGGTAAGAAACCAATTTAATGAATGGAAAAGGTGCTCTTATGAGCACCAAGGTATACATTATACACGAACCTGACAATAAAATTAAGACACAGATTGTATTTCTGGGCATCACTTAAAGAATAGATTCCAAGAACACATGCAGATCATAAAGCTATAAACCATGGACAAGCCATAACTATCATATGTTGAAATGCACTGGAGAAATACAAAGTCGTGAAAGGAACTATTTAGCCAATTGGATATGATCATGTGAATTAGTACAAAATTTCCTTAGAGGAAATGAGCAACGACTATCTAGTGCTAAGAAATTAACCGATTGAGTGGAAGAGGAACTCTTAACAGCACTGAGCTATACATTGCTGGTTACCAAAATTTTCCTCAAACTAAAGTGATACTGACTGAATCAACTACAGGCGAACCTAACAACAAACTGAGGCACAATCTATACAAGACTCACTTGAAAAAAAAAAAAGCATGTTCACGTTCTTCAACAGCTTATCATGGAGAAGAATCAAAGCTGCACCTGGACCCTTCTCTTCCCCTTGAGGAAGACCTCCCTGTCGACTAGCTCGCACATATACCCGTCAAACTCCACGGGGACTCCACCATTGAGCCTCTTCATGTCCAAGAACCACTTGCTGTCCTTCCCCCAGAGCCCCTGAAACTGATCCAGGTAATGCAGGTTGCTGTGATTTGCCTGAAGCGCCTCCGCCAGGACCATGTTGACCCCCTCTCCCGCAAGATACACCTGCCGCCCCGCATCAACGCTCTCCTCGATCTTCCACTTGAGGTCCTCTGTCCTCAGCAGCATTGGCATCGGCATGGACCGAATCGAAGTCTGGTTGCATACTTGAGATGATGGCGTCAACTCATCAGGCTTGGCGCCAAGCGTATCGCGAGGTGTGGCGGGGCGGCGAGCACGCGCTCCGCCTTGCCCTCGCACACGTGGTACCAGTAGTTCACGTCCCCGAATTTCCTGACGATGAGGGTGGCCTTGGCCTTGGAGAACTTGGTGGGCGTCCTTGACGAGGCGGAGCCCAAGCTGGCCCTGCGCCCCCCACCTGTCCCAGTCCTCCCAGAAGCGTGGTTCCTCGACGATGCCGGCGCCCGAGGAGGAGCGGAGGTGGTCGACGTCGAAGTAGAAGGCGAGGAGCTTGCCCGAGGAGGGTGGGGTGGGCGGCGGCGAGGCAGAGGGTGGGGTCGAGGACGAGGGTGCGGTTGAGGTAGCGGGCCTCGGCGAGCGCGCAGAGGAGGCTGCGCGTGTAGTGCGGCAGCGGTCGCCGCCGCCGTGGTAGGAGAGGTAGGCGGCGGCGGCGAACTGGGCGCGGGAGGAGGGACGCGGCGGGGGCGGGGCGGGGCGGCGGCGGTGGAGGCGTCGGGGTGGGGCTTGCGGGCGTTGGGGCCGGAGTGGTAGTCGCCGATGGAGACGACGGAGTGGGCGCAGGTGCGGGGGGTCAGGGAGATGGTGAAGCGGCGGTAGTCCTTGGTGGTGGGGGAGGAGGAGTTGGAGCGGGCGCGCCAGGCCATGTCGCAGGAGGCGGCGGGCGGGTCGCCGGGGACGGGGCGGCCGAAGCGGGCGAAGTGGACGGCGGGGAAGGCGTCGATGGCGCTGCGCGTCATGAGGTGGAAGAGGCGCGGGTCGGCGCAGTCCAGCGGGGAGGAGAGCTCGCATTCCTGCTCCTGGTCTTGGTGGGAGTCGACGAGTGGGGCGGGAGGCGGAGGAGGGTGATGAGGAGGAAGGCGATGAGGATGACGGCGGCGACGGCGTGGGCGGCGGAGGAGAGGAAGGCGCCGCGCCGCAGGAGCGGCCGGCTCGGGTCCATGGCGACACCGCGACAGATGGCGGCGAGATCTGGTTCAGCTCGGTTCCGGGCCTCCGGCTGTGTTGTGGCCTTGTGGGAGTGCAACTGGAAATGTTTGTCCGGCCCACCAGCATCTTTTTTTGTTTCAAAATTAAAAGTCTATTTTGAAATTTGAACCACGAGTGACGAGTCTGGTTCAACCCTGATTTTTGAGAGTAAGGATGGCCGTAGCGCTAGTATCTTACAGCATCTCCAACAGGCGCTGTAAAATCTCGCGCGCTATATCGGCGATTGGGCGCGCTGTATACCGCTCGCGCGCGGCATAGCGAATTTGCCCCCGGCGGAGGCTGTATTTTGCAGCGCGCGTTGGTGTGCGAAAAACGCACCTCCGCCAGAGGCGCTATTTTGCAGCGCGCGCGCGTCACAAACTGCTAAATCCGACCGTTTTTTTTTGAAAATTCATCAAACAAACTATGAAATTTGATCGAAAATACGAATATATTTAAAGTGCGACGATACAATGCGACATTTAAACGAAAATACTAAATAAAACTACTGGTCGTCGGACTTGTCGTCGGACTCCCAGTCGAAGTCGGAGCTGCTCAGTATCGTGTCCGACACCGGCGTCGACGTCGTCGTGTACTGGAAGTCAGAGGAGGACGAGAGGACGACGGTCGACGGCCCTGCGGCGTTCTTCCTTTCCTCCTTCCTCCTCGCCGCCGCGTCGGTCCTCGCCTTCTTCCTCGCCGCGGACTCGGCGCGGCGCTTCTCGCGGCTCGCCTTCTTCTTCGCCTTCATCGCCGCCTTCTCCTCCTCCTCCACGCGCGTGGATGCCGTAGAGGCCTCCGTGGCGGCGACGTCCTCGGGGAAGCGGCGCGCCCATTCGAGGCGCGCGCGCCTCGTCGCGCTCGGCGATGATGAGGCGCCGCTCGAGCTCCCGCCGCCGGCGGCTGCCGTTCGCGCGTGATCATCGGCGGCGGCGGCGCCGGCATCTCCGCTTGCTCCCGCGTGTAGACATCGTGGAAGTTCATCGACCGACGCGAGCGGCCGAGCCGCCACGCGACGGCATCGTACGCCCGCGCCGCCTCGTGCGCGGTGTCGAAGGTGCCGAGGCGGATCCGCTCCTCGCCGGAGCGGATTTCCGCGTCGAACCGGCCGCTCGGCCGCGCTCGGACGCCGTGGTAGCCGGAGGAGGGGCGGCGGCGCGGAGGCATCTCGCGGACGGAGGTGGAGCGGCGCGGGAGGAGGCGGAGCGGCCGGAGGCGGAGCGGCGCGGGAGGAGGCGGAGCGGCCGGAGGCGGAGCGGCGCGGGAGGGAGAGAGACGAGGAGGGAGAGGGATGCGTGGAGGAAGTGACAGTTGCCCGCGCTCGCGCGTGGCGTGTTTATACCGCGCGCGCCATCGCACGCGGCAAGTTTCCCGCGCGGGATAGCGCGAAAGCGCGCGGGCGGCAAATTTTTTAGCGCGCGCCTTTTTCCCGCCTCTGCTGGAGCAGCGCGGCGCGCGGCAAACCGGCGGTTTTTTTACCGCGCCCTTTTAGCGCGTCTGTTGGAGATGCTCTTAGGTAGTATCATGCATCATGGGTTTATAAAAGTAATGATGTGGTATTTAATTAGGAAGAAGAGATATGATTAGAGTAAGATAGGTGGATACTGTATCATAGCGCACGTTACGAGAAAAGTAAATGCCAAATAAATCTTGCACACAAATTTACATTGAAATTCTAGAAAATAATAAATTTAGAAGGTTATGATGCAGGGTGGGATGCAACACAGATTTTCTCATCCCTAGCCGACCTGTTTGAAACGCAAGATAGGAAATATACAGGAATAGAAAAACCGGAGGAACATGATATGAATGCAAGGGCAAAATCATATGATTTTCCTATCCTATGAATCAAAAGAGGCCTATAAGAATGTAAAACACATGAAGGGATTATATAAGCTTGTTGGAAACGCAACAACCTGGTCCACATCGCCAGGGAGTTGAGAGTACAAATCATCATTATCGAGGATGTGGTAGTCGAGACAAATATTGCAAGGACAATCATCCTCGTGGTAACAAAAAAAAAAAATCCAAAATCAATCTAGCCAAGCACGATCTAAAGGTCTATACCTAGAAAAGTGTAATCTCCCAACACCACCATTAACGGGAAGGAGATCTCGTCGTCGAATGAAGTGCCGAATATTAGTTATTGTAGACGATGCCATCTCTATCGAGGTGGATGACGTCCAAAAAAGGCCCCGGTATTTATATTAAAAACTGTACACATAGATTGGGTTTCCTCCTCCCGACGCTAGCAAGGCTGGCCAGAGAAGGGGGAATCGATCTACATAGGAGGCGGAGGTGGAGGTGGTGCTGGGTTTAGGAGGCCGCGGTTATGTTAGACAATACGCCTTATATATTGTCATTACTATTTTGGGTTTCTGTAAAGTTGGTCAAAATTATTTGTAGAGGCTCTATGAACAGTACAGATCACAGATCCAAACCGACGAACGGTCCAGATTGTCTGACGTAAAATCCCAAGCACAAGACACCTTCGGCCCCGTCCCGTGTGCCCACAAAAGCACCGTCTGCCCGTCTCGCCTCCCCCAAACCGAAACCAGGCGAGAAGCCGCATCGCCAACCAAACCCCGAACCCGAGGCGGCGAGGAGGAGCAAGGGCAAAACCCCACCTCTACCGGCGGCGGCGGCGGCGATGGAGTCGGTGGAGACGCTCGTGGCGCACATCCAGGCGCTCTCCGGGAGCCCTGAGGATCTGGCGCAGCTGCACGGCCTCCTCAAGCAGGCCGACGGCGACGCCCTGCGCGCCCACTCCGCCGCCCTCCTCCCCCTGCTCCCCCAGCTCCACCCCGCCGCCCACTCCCTCGGCTACCTCTTCCTCCTGTACGCCTCCCCCCCTCCCCTTCACCCAAACCCTAACCCCCATCCGAATCCGTCGCCCTAATCCCCCCTTCCGGTCGATCGACCCCTTCCGCATCTGACGCCTCTTCGTTTGCTCTCTGCAGGGACGCTTTCCTCTCGGCGCCAGCCAACCTGAAGGCGCACGCCGGCGGGGACCTCCTCGCGACCGTCGCCGATTTCCTCACCTCCTGCTCGGCCGAGCAGATACGCCTGTCGCCCGACAAATGTCCGTCCTGCGCGACTTTCCCCAAACCAGATCGTTTCCGCACCGGGGATATATCTAACTGTTCTCGAAATTTAATCTGTTTGCCGTTGCAGTTCTGAACGTGTGCAAGGTGCTCAAGAGCGAGGCCATGCAGCTCAACGCGCCGATCAGGGGGATCGCGCCGCTGCGCGCCGCCGTGCGCAAGGTCCAGCCGTCGTCGGAGCACCTCACCCCGCTCCACGCCGAGTACCTTACCCTCTGCCTGCTGGCCAAGCAGTACAAGGCTGGTCTGAGCGTCCTGGAGGACGACATATTCGAAGTTGATCAGCCAAAGGACCTGTTCCTCTACTGCTACTATGGGTATGGGGGATTAAGTTCCCTGTATAGCTTATATATATGGTTTCTATTTGAGTATGCACGGCTTGCTTACTAACTAGTTTGCCTTGTCTTTCAGGGGGATGATATACATCGGGCTCAAGAAGTTCCGGAAAGCATTGGAGCTTCTTCACAATGTGAGCCTTCTGCCTATCCTAGTTTTCTTTTCTTGCTAGTTGTTTGCCCATTTATCGCTTATACCAATACATATATTTTCCTTTTTTTTCAGGCTGTCACTGCCCCAATGACATCATTGAATGCAATTACTATCGAGGCTTACAAGAAGTATGTCCTGGTTTCGCTCATTCAGAATGGACAGGTATTTCACTTGCATCCTATACTGCTTAATGATGCTACTTTTAGGGAAAAGTTGCCTTATGGGATTAGGTTCAAGATCAATTATTATTTCTTTTAGGGAAATATAACGAATGTAACCTAAGACCACACCAATGTATAGAGAATATTAATTTGATCAAACAAACAAACTTGGAGGGAAAGTGATCCTATAGGCTTCCTATAGCACATGCTAGATCAAGGTAGTTCTTTATATAAGATATAAGGATGTAAAAGGCATTGCACCAGACGAGATGCTCGAATACTGCATTAGTATAGGAACATATTTTGTCCTTGAAAAGAGGCGATAGTACATTGGCACTCCAAGTTGCTATGCATGCCCTCCTCTTTCCTTCTCATGACGGCATACTAGTCTAGATCTACTGCATTAGGCCTCGTGTGGCATCAAACTACTTTTTGAAGTATTCATGGAACACTTCAGTTTCTATAAAAATACTGAAGTACTAAATACTTGTAAGGTGTTTTGGATCCGATAAATATTGTGGTTTTGAAACTGAACTATTCTCTAGAACTGTGGTTTTTTTGAAGTATATTGAATAAAGAGGTCTGACCCTCTTTTTCTAAAACTGAGAAAGGAGAAAAACCGAAGTATTGCTTTTCCAGGCACTAAAATACTACGGTATTGATATACTTCAGTTTTAGAAAACTTTGTTACCAAACTATCCTTATATGCTTCCTATATAGCACTTGCTAGATTAAGAAAGTTCTTTACATAAGATAAGAATGTAAAAGGCATGCAACAGTTGAGATGCTCGAATTCTAGATTAGTACAGGAACACTTTGTCCTTGAAAAGAGGCAAAAGTACATGTATTGGCATTCCTAGTTGATATGTGTGCCCTCTTTCCTTCCCTTGATGGCATAATAGTCTTGATACAATCACTGATTGGTGATCATAAATTCATAATCCCTTTTTTTTTGTTATCTTTGGTTAGTACAAGTAGGGAGCACAAGAATATAATTTTTGCTAGTGAATAGAGAAAGTTGATAATATGCTCCTGATCCCCGCATCAGTGCACAAATATCCAAATCATTAACGGTTGCCCATCAATATTTGTTTGGAAGGAAAACCAAGGTTCCTGTAATTGTGCCTTTTGCTCTACTGGTGATTAGTTCACATAGATATTGAGATGCCTTGTTACATTCTTAATTGATTCAGTTGAAGCTCATGTGGGAATATTGAATTTGCTTAACAGGTTCCATCATTCCCGAAGTACGCATCTTCTACTGCTCAGAGGAACCTGAAAAATCATGCTCAGGTTTACTTCCATCCTGCAAATCATAATTTGTAGTGCATAACGTGAAATAAAATGCTCTTGTTTTCAAGTTGTTTGACGCAATGAGAGTCATTTGCTCTTCCTAGTTTCTTCATTGGTTTTGGTGTAACTAGTCAAGTAATTAAGTTCCGATAATTGTTTATGGTGGCTTTCTTGCCATTCCTAGTTCACTAATTAGTTTTGGTGCCACAGTAGTCAAATTGATTAGTTCTGATAATTGTTCATGGTGGTTATTCACCCATTGTACTTGATGACAGTGGATTGCATTACACTATCAGCTACAATTGGTTGGTTCTTTGTACTATGTGCATTTCTTACACTTTTAAAACTTAACTAACTTCATGTGATACGTTTAACACAATTAGTACACACATCTACCGCCAGATGCGACAGCCTAACACTAATACATCTTTACTCTTTTTGCGTTACACTAATAGTACATCTTTTACTGATTCATGCTAGATTCTGGTATTAATGATGTACTTTATCCTTTTAATTACATGAAAATTCTTTTATAGGTATTTCAGAAAGCGTTCATGCTGTATACTGTTTAATTTTCAGATTTACGTCGATCTGTCTACATGCTATGGCAATGGTAGCTACTCTGAGTTGGAGACGTTCATCCAGTCAAACACAGAGAAATTTGAAACTGTGAGTATTTTTTCCTTCCTGTGTTGTCTATCAGAACTAGTATCAGTCTGTTACAGGATACCCAGAGCTGTGGGCTGCAGCTACTTCCTTGTTGGGAACTAATTGTATTAATTTTTCTGTCCATGCTAATATTATTCGTCAATAGTTTTTTCATGGTGAAGTACTATGTGTTGATTTTTTTTTTTGATTGTTGCCTTTCCTCCTTTCTTTCAGGATAACAACCTTGGACTCGTGAAGCAAGTGCTCTCCTCAATGTACAAGCGGAACATCCAGAGGCTGACCCAGACCTACCTAACTCTTTCACTTGAAGACATTGCCAGCTCTGTTCAACTCAACACCCCGAAAGAAGCTGAGATGCATGTACTTAGGATGGTAGGTGTTGTTTATTTGCAGTCTGGTGGTGTTTAGCATCTATGCAAAATAGAATCACACAGTTTTGACTGTTTTACAATTCAGATTGAAGATGGTGAGATACATGCAACGATAAACCAGAAGGATGGCATGGTCAGCTTTCATGAAGATCCTGAGCAATATAAGAGTAGTGAGATGGTGGAGCATATTGACTCTTCGATTCAAAGGTACGTTCATTGTATTTTCCACAATTATCTGTTAATTATAATCTGTGCATACTTGAAGATTTCTGAAATTATCAGTGTCGTTGACCTCTATAGTCACTAATGGCCTGCCTTATGCATAGTTGACTTAGGATCAGTTGAGAATCTGACATATAGTTAATGCATTGCTTAATTTCTTTTGAGTAGGCGACTTACGTTACCGGAATTGCTATCATGTTTTTCTCGAGAATTCATTCATAGGCACATGCAGTCGTGGACAATGTTTTATCTAACCTATGAAAAAAAATTAAACATGGAGTGGTGTCTTTTTGTGACTGATTCAATGCTCTAACAAATATTCTCCAGGTTGATGGCTTTGTCCAAGAAGCTGACCTCAATTGATGAGAATATATCATGCGATCATGCGTTTTTGATGAAGGTTAGCCCAAACTTGCAGATATATTTTTCCTCTCGATTGTCACTTTGCTTTGTTGTTTTCTAACTATGAATCTGGCACAGAGTGGAAGGGAACGTGGAAGAGGATTCGACTACGACGACTTTGACTCAGTTCCGCACAAATATTTTTGAGACAAACTGTGTCTTAGGTGACCTAAAAGTACTGCCTGTCAAAGCCCTTTTCCTGAGGTCATTATCGGTTTGATCCGTATATTCCGCCACCAAAGTTCGAACCCTGTAAATGCTGGAATTAAAGGATGAGAGCTTTTGCCTTAAGTTAGTGACACTCGGAAGAATTTGTCAAGCTAGTTATGATTTTGAGTACCTATTATTCTGCTGTGTGAACATTCTGGTTGTTTTAGCTGCTGCCTGCTGGTTTTGTTAGCTGCTGCATTTTTGTGGTGCTGTGTTATATGCTGCGTTTTTGTGGTGCTGTGTTAACCTGGTTACATATTGTGCGGCAAGGCTTACAGTAGTATTTCGTTGGGCAGAAATGGATTTTATCTTTGTCGTGACTGGCAGTTGGCTAATTTGGCTTGAAAGGTGTTCTGTGTAACGTAATACGGAGTACTGTATAACAGTGCGGTCGGAGAACAAAGACACAAAATCTGTCTTTTCACCCGTGGTACTGTTACGATATCCCTCCGCTCTTATGCTGAAACTGGAGATGAGCCTATGCGCATTAGAGATGCAACACTCCAAAATCACTGATGTTATAACCTTTACTCAGGCATGTTGCAAAACAATGACACCAACACTTTTATTCAAGCTTGACATAAAAAAAAGCTTTTGATTCGGTGAGATGGGGTTACTTGATGGACATGCTTCAACATTTGGGCTTCCCAAGTAAATTTTGTGATTGGGTTGTGCTCTCCTATCTACCTCATTCTCAAGAGTGATTCTCAATGGTATTGCTGGTGACCCAATAAAGCATGGTAGAGAGCTAAGATAAGAGGACCCATTATCGCCGCTTCTTTTCGTATTGGCCATCGATTCGCTACACCATATCCTTGCAAGGCCACCGACCAAGAGCATATTAAAAAGCTTTGGGGGAGAGCTCCCATGATTCACACGTCCCTTTACACCGACAATGCCACTATTTTCATGGCTCCAATTAAGGATGACATCAACTTCCTAGCTTCCACCTTGCATCAGTTTGGTGACGTCACCGGGTTCGGAACAAATTACACAGAAAGTCAAGTGGCATCCATTAGGTGTGCGGGTCTTGACTTTGACAACATCCTCCAAGCTTTTTTTGGCTTATTGCACAAATTTTCCAATGAAGTACTTAGGCCTACTTTAACGGTCACAAGGCTAAAGAGAATCCACTTTCAACCTTTGGAGGATAAAGTGGCCGCCGAGCTTGTCCCGTGGCTTGGCAAGCACGTCACCATGGCCGGCCATGCAACCCTTGTGAAGTTGGTCCTCACTAGCATTGCCATCTACTACATCGCTGTGATGAACATCCCGATAGAGGTCCTCATGAAGATTGATAGTATTAGAAGGGCTTCTTTGGATAGCTTGTGACAAGGTTACTGGGGAAATGCAAAGTTAATTGGAAAATGATGTGTGAACCTAAATATTGTGGATGACTTGGGATCCTTAACCTCACAAAATTCGCTTCGGCTCTTTAAATGGGATGGTTATGGCATGAATGGAATGACAAAGCAAAGCCATGGGCCAGCCTAGGTACTCCTTGCACTCCTCAATACAATGATCTCTTTGCGGCGACTACAAAGGTCATCATAGGGAATGGAAAGAAACCGCTCTTTGGGGAGGCTTCTTGGATAGATGGAAGGATCAAAACGGAAAAAATTCACCGTCAACAAAGCATTGGAGGATAATTTTTGGGTCACACAAGTCGACATACAAGACGGTCTCTCCCTTGAATACATTGTACAATTTCTAACCTTTGGGAAATGCTTCAAACAATGTACTTGAACCCCAACACGCCGAATTCACTTTCTTGGAAGCTCACAAATGATGGATGCTACTTGTCTAAGCTGGCCTACAACATGCAATTTTCAAACAATTCGAAGCAAAAAGGCCACGACGTCCCTTACAATATTGATTTCATGGCAAATATGGAAGAAAAGAAACACACACGTTTTACGGAACACCGCCTCCACCTCGAACATGCTTGTAACCAAAATAAAAGAGGAAGTGGCAATGTGGAGCTTAGCCGGGGCAAGGGCCTGGAGTAATGTAATGCCACGAGAGTAGACTTAGGTTTTGGGCTTGACCTGTTTTGGTGAAGTCGTGGTTTGTAAGAGCTCTAAAATTTCTCCTTAATTAATAAAAATGGTAAATCTTTTACTTTGTTTAAAAAAATACTTTCAGAAAAATACGGTATGGTGCAGAATTGCATATTCATTAATGCTTCTTTGGTTTTCACGATTTTGAGAACATATGATAGGGATGGTATGCCAAGTTTTATTTTTTTGCGAAAATTTTGCCAATCTATTAATAATCATCAATAGCAGTACAAACAGACCCAAAAGTAACAAAAAATACAAGTAGTTTTTTTGGACCACCTAGCGACGACTACACACAATGACGTGAGCCGAAGACACGCCGCCATCCTTGGCCCTCCACCACCGGAGCCAGCCAACACTTGTAGTAGTAGAGCTTGTTGTAGTAGACAAACGGGAAGTCGTCGTGCTAAGGCCCCAAAGGACCAGCGCACCAAAGCAGCAACCGTCGCTAAAGATGACAACCGTAGATCGGAAGAGACAGACCTGAAACAACACCAATGAACACGAAAACCGAATGGATCCCATGAGATCCACCGGATACACGACTCCACGCGCCCTCCGCCGATGCAAGACACACCATCGGAGCCAGGATAAGACGGGGTGGATCTTATTCTAACTTCAGGATGTAGCCGTCGCCTCACCATCCCCAAGAAGACACTTAAAATAACCTAACAAAGAACAGAAACTCTCCGCCGGCGAAAGGCCGTGGTCCGCCACACCTCTAAGCCCCAAGGCCACCGGAGGCGGAGCGGACCAGCGGCGTCGCCGACGAGGGGATGAACCCTTTTGCCTCCTCTGAGACCATAGCTACTCCCTCCGTTCATTTTTAGCGAGATGGTATGCCAAGTTGAATCCTATAAGAATAGAGAACACACGAATGTTGAATGTACAGTTTGGTTGCACCTTAGGAAGAGCACATTAATTTATCTGTAGGAATATGTGCATTTAGAGTTGTCACCGAAACAAGGTTTTCCTATGAAATTACACACAAAATAGGACATAACGAAAATTCTGTTGTTCATAATCCTACAAACCAAGCAAGCTAGTAGTCCATGCGTTCCATAATTCTTGTTCATAAAATATGTCTAGATACATTCAAATTTGCGACGAAAAATATGGAACACCAGTCAGCATAGAACTTTTTCTGAAGTCCATATGAAGTTTCATTGGTAGTGAGAATGAAATGCATGTTGGCTTTCTAGGCTAATAAGATGAACCTTAACGCACACGCGCACGAGGAAAAAACACAATTGTTGTCCGTTTCTCTGGCGACACTGAACACGACTAGAACTCCACGTCCCACGCTAGCATCTCGGAAACTTACATGCTAAGTTTTTTTTTTTGATAACAAGAGAAGATCGGTTTCCAAGAAGTTCAGATACCAGAGCTCCGAGGCACCTTCGAAGAAGATTCAGAGATTCGAGTTCGGGGGCAATACATCTTGGTTCTTCCAATCGCAGTATATGTAGCGGCCAACTTTACCCAACAGCGGCAACACGATCAACCCGCCGATAGTTTTCCCGGAATCAAACCTGTCGGCATCCTCGCTAAACCCCCGCCTCCGATGGCGACCCTGGGGCGGCGGTTCGTCCTCGCCTTGATGCTCGTGGCCGTCCTCGCGGCGGCGTTCTTCCCGCAGGCCGCGCTCGCCGCGTCCGGCGGCGTCATGGGCGGGCGCTCGTCGTCGTCGTCGTCCTCTTCGAAAAACCGCCGCTCGTCGTCTTGGGGCTCGGAAGGAAACTCGTACTACTCGTCGAGGACGACCTACGTGTCGGTCGGCACGCCGGCGCCTCCCAGCGTGGCCACGGCCGCCGGCGAGGGCCCGGGCGCGGTGTTCTGGATGGTGGCCATCGGCCTCGTTGTGCTGGTCGCCGTCGCGGCGTACCGCTGCCGGCCGAGGACGACCGTGGTTAAGCTCCAGGTACTCCCGGTTCTCTTCAGTTCAGCAGCAATTTACGTTTCTCGTTAATGGAGGTTGTCACGATTTTAGACAAAAGGTGGTCACGATTTCGGGTTGATGTGTTTCATTGCGATTTCAGGTGGCCTTGCTGGGCTGGGCGAAACCGTTTCAGCAGGAGCTGAACGAGATTGCTGACAGAGTGCGGGCTTCCAACAAGCCTGCGTACAAGCTCATGTTGACCGGTAATGTGATCCCTAAGCTCTTGGGGCTCTCGATACTTTGATGCGTATGATTCCTCTGAAATTTGACTTGCATACATGCCCCTGTTGTGCAATAGCTTCAGTTAGTCTTGAACTTGTGTATTGTGCAACTTCAGTACAGTAGAAGATGAAGATGACATGCTGGTGTCTTGCTTTGCTCACGTGTGATTGCCTTTATATAGTGTATTTTCTGTTCAAACTACTACTTAGGATTCTGCTGCCAAGTTCACCCTCTCATTGAAAACTAATGTCCAGTCGTTTTAACACGTATAAAAGTTAGCCTGGGCAACATACAGTTATCTCCGGTGTATAAAGTGAAGTTGCCACTCTTAAACTGAATGCGGTTTCTGTGGTGGTTTCTGCGGGCATAGATACTTTACTTGAAGCAGGGAGTTTACTGTTGCACTTAGGCTCAAGTGGCAACACTTGAACTAAATGTGGTTTTTGCAGCTGTGGAAATTGATATATCACTTGAAGCAGGGAATTTACAGTAGTACCTAGGCCATAGGTTGCAGACAAGTTGACAAATACTCTTATATAAGAGCATGCATATTTGTGTATGTTTGGATACGAGTGGTTATCAGATATTATCATAATGAACAGAAACCAGCCTGCTTATTCGCATGACCCAATGAGACTGCAGTAGTATTCATCTCGCACTGCGTTACTTATGCATACTGGGTATCTGCAGTGTTGGTCATTTACCTCCATACTGATGGACATCAGATACTTTCTTTAAATACAGGGATATAACTTATTAGCATACTCCCTCCGTTCCATAATTCATGTCGTTGTTTTAGTTCAAAATTTCAAAATTGAACTAAAACCATGGCAAAAATTATGGAACCGAAGGAATACAAAACTAGCCTGCTTATCTGCAAGACTAATACGACTGTTGCAGTATCCAGTGGAATACTAGGTTATCATATACAATATCGGTTATCATGCACAATGTTAGTCATTTTCCCTCGATGTTTTTTTTTTTACTTTTGGTACATGATGTACATCTTGTTGAGATATATGGCTGATATCAATTGTTTGTCAGTACTGACTTGTTTATCTTGTTCTTGTGACTCATTATGCAGAGACCATATGTTCTTTGAGCCGTCACAAGGATTGCTGCGTATTTTCAAGCTTATCAGTAAGAAATATATACGATATACATCTTGTGATACATAAATCTATATGGTTTAATGGTTCTTGTGATACATAAATCTTTATTCAGTACCTTTAGTTATAGTTGAACTCACCGAGCATTGGATGTAATATTTTAGGTTGATGTGAAAGATGGAACGGATTCTTGGGAGGAGCATTTCGATGAAATTTCTATCGAGGAGCGGAGCAAGTTTGACGAAGAAACACTCTACAGCTTGGAGGGAATTAAGAGGACGAAAGAGTACTCCAAAAAGCAAGATGGCTCCAGAAACGAATATATAGTGGTATGTGAACTTCAAACACAATAAAATGTTTCCAGAAAAATGGCCGTGTATGCTTCCTTGTCGATGCATTCTATCTCTTGACTGAGACAAGTAGGCGAACACAATTGTTTTAATGATTTCAAAGTTTTTATTGTTGCATATTGACTATCTGTGACGACTTCCGATTCCTACAGGTAACCATCGTAGTTGCTGCTAATGGAGCCCTGGAGTTCCCAAAGATCACAAGACCCGCAGATCTGGAAGCAGTAGTGAAAAAACTCAACTCTTTACGCGCAGGAGATATTTGGGTATGGAGAATATTTCCTATCATTTTTCTCAACTGCTTTCAGATGTTTAACTGAGGACAAAGGAGTAACAATGTTTCCCATGTCATTTTCTTCTAACATTGCTGATATGAATTTCCTACTTGTGGCTGCTGTCTCAGGGCATTCATGTTTTATGGACTCCCCAAGAGGAAAACGACGTACTTACTGAAGAGAAGCTTCTAGCAGATTATCCTCATCTGAGGCCCCATTATGATGACTAGGACGGCGTTCTTTTCATATTCTTAGATGCCATAGTATATACGATCTATTTAGGAAAAAACGTTGTATGGTAGGCTGGTACTCACGGTCACTTTGTCTTCAAACAAAATCATTTAGAATTGAGGCTGCCAATTTCCATTCGTGTGCAATATGGTGTAGCTCAAACTTTAGTTTATCTGGGTAATGTGTGCAAATTAGGTTTGTGGCTGATCTTTTATGTTCCTACCCATGAACTCTTACTGATTATTCAAAATTCTTTTTATAGAGGATCCATCATGTTACAAAGTCTGCATAAACTCTGTGCAATGTGCCTTCCTAATTCAAATTACTTGTCAATTTAGTACATGCTGTAAGTAATTGATATATGTGTAATTTATTATACTCCCTCCGTTCTTTTTTAATTGACTCAAATTTAGTACAAATTTATTCTAAATCCGAGTCAATTAAAAAGGAACGGAGGGAGTAATAAAATACCTCACCCTCAAAAGCCAACTTTTAAAATACCACTAGCAAACGCAACTGAAAGCCCAAACTAACGAAAAGAGCTAATACAATCTATTATACACTCCATAACACCTCCAACTAAACACTCAGACATGAACCATACCTTTTCATTCTATTCCAATGTTTCATAGCAGTTCAATTCTGAGTCTAGGTAACAATGCACTAATAGAGCTAAATAAATAATTCGCCAATGTGCTATATATTAGGCCTGCTTGAAATGCTATTATTTCAAACATCTTGATCGCTTTGGTATGCTCACCATGAAGTGGATGTAGTAACCGTCTGTGAAAAATAGCTCGTAACTAAATGCATGCCGAAAACGTCAAATAGAAAAAGAGCCCAACCAATTGACAAGCTGCTACGATGCTCAACACGACTTGTTGGTAACCAATCTACTTTCACAACGTAACTTTTCGGTCACATAACCTCCTACAACTTATACAAAGACAAGTCAGTGGCAGCGCCAGGTTCTAGTTGCTAGGTATTCATTGTATAATTTTTTTTCTCAACGCAGTATATGAACTACTGTATTTTTGTTTTTTCTGTGCGTTGCCCTCGCCTCGGTCACCGTCGGCCGTCGCTTGTAGCCTGCTCCACCTTGGCGGGCCACTGCTCTGCTCCCCGACGGTCGCCGCCACAATAGCCTGCTCCGCTGAGGCGTTGACCGCTGCTCAGCTTGCTACCAGTCGCGCCGCAATCGCTAGGGCTGCCGCGCCCTCTTCCGATATACTCCATCCGTTCCTTTCTATAGTGCCTATAGATTTTTGGTATTTGTTTCAGAATATAAGGTTGTAGTTTAGCTTTTTTTTAATTACCCCCTCCCCATTCAGCTCCCAAATCGTTCAGCTTCCAAATTTGTTATGGTAAGTTAGTAAGATATGGATTTTCCAAATTTTATGTTGATCTCAAATGATTCAGCTAGAGGTTTTGTGTAAATAATACTCTTGCGCTAATTTCCGTGCAAAAAAATATAGGCACTATAGAATGAAACAGAGAAAATATGTGCGTCTGATGTGCGACGCCACGAGTGCTTCTGGTCGAGCTAGGTGGATAGCACCCTTCAGTACACTGAACACGACTTCATGCTCGTGCAAGCAATCTACTACTACTACTATATCCATCTGATCTGTGCCATGCGAAACTAGTTAGTATTGGATCAGATGAGAACATGTAGTACGGAGGAGTATAAAAATTTGTTTTGCCCAGAATCTTGGGCATTGACCTGAATACAGGTGCATACTCCCAACGTCGCCACTGAGACAAATTCCTTGGATGCAGCGAAAATCTACGAGCAACCAAACGACCCCTATAGCTGATTTCTGCTGGTGGTCAAACCAAGGATTATTGCAACATTTCTGATTTGTCTCTGATTTATTTATTCATTTTTGGCAAACTTCTAGCAACCGGACACGGCATCCCACCTTGTTCAACGCATCGGGACGTTGAGCGGCTTCCCCACGGAGAACCCACCGTCCACCATGAGATTATGCCCGGTGATGTACCTTGCGTCGTGGGACGCGAGAAACACGGCCGCCCTCGCCACATCCTCTGCGCGCAACACCACGCCACCACCCATCTCGTTGAAGTCCTCCTCGAACACCCGTCTGATCACCTCCTCGTCGTCAGTGTCAGTGCCCACTGGCGGGAGCCCCAACATTTCCCTCACGCCCCGCTTGGCCATGGATGTGGCGATGCCGTATGGTGAGATGGCGTTCACCCTGACGCCACACGCCGCCAGCTCCACCGCAGCCGACCGCACCATGCCGACGACGGCCGTCTTGGAGACGCTGTATGCGTGGGGGGCTGACCCGCCCAGCACGCCCGCTGTGCTGGCCGTGCACAGGATGCACCCCTGGCTGCGTGGGACCATGGCCCGTGCCGCGTGCTTGATGCCGGCGGCCACACCCCGGAGGTTGACGGCCATGACGCGGTCGAAGTCGGCCAGGTCCATGGACTCGATGGGGCTGGTGCCGCCAATGATGCCAGCGTTGTTGAACATGACGTCGAGGCGGCCGTGGCGCGCCAGGGCGAGGTCCACGGCGGCCGCCACCTGCGCCTCGTTGGTCACGTCGCAATGGGCGTAGAAGGCCGTGTCCGACCCACCAAGCTCTTCCGCCACAGCATGTCCGAGATCGTCCTGGATGTCAGCGATGACGACCTTGGCGCCGTTTTTGACGAACTCCGCAGCGGTCGCCTTCCCAATGCCGCTAGCCGCGCCGGTGATGACGGCCACCTTCCCAGCCAATCTGCCAGAGCCTGAGGACGCGGAGAGGAGCCGAGCCGAGCCTGACCTTGCCCTTCCCGCGGCTCCACTCTTAGCTGCGCTACACTCACAGGAGCAACCCAGCTGCAGAACATCAATGACGACCGATTTTCCCTAGCTAAGAAATCAGACAAAACCCAATCTCAATCGTACCTGAGAAGGAGGTGTATTGCTCCGAACATCATCCTTGACGACGTAGAACGTATCGAGAGCTTCGTTTCTGACCAAACATTTGGTAGGCGAACCCAGATTTAAGGAGGGCTCAAATCATCTATACTTTGCGTTTTGAAAGCATCTGGAGCATCCAATCTTACACTAATGGATCAGATCTCCCGAATCATATTACTACAAATTGATCCGAAATCAATTACAATCAAAGTAATTAATACACAATATCTATGTATTAATAACTTTCATTGTTTGGTCCGCAATTAATTAGAGTAATTAATACACAATATCTGTGTATTTTTCGATAAAGGGAATATATCAATATATGTGTATTAATACTTTGATTGTTTGGTTCGAAATCAATCACAATAAAGTAATTAATACACAATATCCGTGTATTAATACACAATATCAGTGTATTAATACACAATATCAGTGTATTAATTACTTTGATTGTCGAAATAAATTAAACATAAGGCTCGAAAGCCCGACTTTGAATTAACAAAGCCATCAACCAGCCAGGCGTACAATGGTAGCAACAACAGATAAGAAAAAACAGCGAAATGTTAGGGTTACCAACCAAAAGAAGCAACAAAAAAGAAGAGAAACAAGCTACAAAACACTAGCTAACTAGGCAGAGAGCTTGATTCCGTCAATGGAAGTGTTGTCTTCTGTTGCAAGGGCACGGCGCCGAGAACTGCCCGAACTAACAGATCTCCCATGCTTAAGCAAAGCGCACTCATGACCGTGAGAGCGTGGTTATCTTCCTATCTCGAGATACTAAAGGGGGAGGGCTTGATAGAGACGCCTGCAAGGAGGAGAGCGGCGCCCAAGGGCGTCGCCGTCACCCGCATCGTCCGAGGCCTTCCCGGGCTTTCGCCCTAGCCCAACACCACCCCTCAAGACGCAGCCTTGACACTTACCCTACGACACATTGCTCCCACGGCGTAAGGAAGAAGCCACCGGTATCGCTTGCGGCATGACGCCGGCCTAGGAAACCACCCCTGGGTATCTAGGAGGCCGCCCAAACTAGACCAAACACCGTGTATATGTAGCCACGGAGACAATGACGGTGACAAGCACAAAGAAGGTGAAGAGGGTGTGCCTAAAGCCAAAGAAGAGAACTTTGCGCCATCGGAGAAGCGCGCAAGTTAAGCCTGGCGGCGTGATCCAACTACGAAAAAGGAGGGACATTTGGTGACGCCTCCAAGAAGGGACACGGCGTCGAGGACGTCGTCGTCACCCACAACGGCCAAGGCCTTGCACAGCTTTCGCCGATGTCCCCCCAGAAGCTGAGGCCAGCCACCACCACGAGACCGCAGAGTGGGAAACAGAGCCGGCACCGCCGACAACACTACAACTAGTCTTGCCAGCCCAGGGGACGCAATGACCTATACCCCGGGTCAACTACGCCAAGCTCAACGCCAACACCAGCCGCACACCGCCAAAATCGCCGCAGCAACCATAGCATGTACAGCCCGTCCATGCCGCCTCGGAGCAGCCCCTGCCGTCCATGGCGAAGCACAACGCCCTGCCAAGCATATGGCGAGGCGGCGACAAGAGCCGGATGCTACCACCGCCAACACAGCATCGCCCGCGAGCGACCACGGCTGGCAACCAGCGAGCATCAGCAAGCGCCACCCACCCCTGGAGCAGCATCGCACCACTGCCCGGATCCCCTGCCCCGGCAGCCAAGACACAGCCCCAACTGTGCCTGAGGCGACACGGACCCAACCGTGCCGCCGGCCCGACTCCACCAACGCAGGGACCAACAGCCTAAGCCGGAAGCTTGTCCCGAGCAAATCCGGGCCCGACACCCACCACCACGACGGGAGGGCGGCACCAGATCTGTAGGGGTCGGCGGCTCGATTCTGGTCAGAGACGATGCCGGGGCCCGTCACCACGACGGGGAGGCGCCGGAGCTGCACCGGGAGCCCGCAGCAGGCCTGGGCCACCGGAGACGATGCGGAGGAGCGGCGAGGGGCCCAGCGCTGCGCTGACCTCCATCCCGCAGCGAGGAGGGCCACGAGACCACATCCCCACCGCCCCCATCACGGGCGCAACACGGCCTTTGCCGGCGGCGGCCTCCAGGGGCGACGAGGCGGGGAGGAAGGGGAGGGGGTGGCGGTGCTGGGGGGCTAGGGTTCGCCCCTGCGTCGCCTGGAGGGGACGACGCGAGGGAGCCCCGAATCGTCATTGTCGAAATAAATCACAATCAAAGTAATTAATACACATGATTGATTTTGGACCAATTTGTTAGTAGTATGACTCAGGAGATCTGATTCATTGGTGTAAAATTGGATGCTTCACATGCTTTCAAAATACGAAGTGTAAAGTGCAAAGTGACGTACCAACTTCAATAAAATAGTATAGATTCAGGAGATCTGATCCATTGATGTAAGATTAGATGCTCCATATGTTTCAAAATACAAAGTGCAAAGTGCAAAGTGACGTACCACCTCTAATATAATATAGTATAGATACTGGAATCTTGTATATTCTCACTGGGATGGGCAGATGGATAGTGCCCTGATATTAACATTGATGGAACTGTCCAGAGACCAAATGCAAATTCGAATGATGATGTTCGTATTGTAGGATTAGTTCGAAATAATTTCAATTTTAGGATAGTTTCCCTGGTGACTCGCCCACATAAATTACAAGCTAATGTAATAGCAGTGGGTTCACGTTGATGATAGAATCGCCTCATCTTCGTGGAGGTGACATTGCGTCCTTGGCATCACCTGGATAGAAATAATACACATAAGATTTCAATTATTAGCAGACTTAGGGACTGTATGAAGACTTGAAGAGAGCTCATGTGTGCACAATCTGCGATACAGATTTAAAATGCATGAATGCAAACGTACCAAGTTCCACCTTGCTTCATGTTGACTTCGGGCGCTTCGTAGGACATCCAATGGCATAGTCCATCAGTAGACCTGGTGACCTTAGTTCACACAAGCCTTCCGTTGAATGCATGACTTCGGCTTGGCACTCTGCAATGATTAGATTTTTCAGTGCGGTCCCAATAGCACATTATATTGGTTTAGAATTTCGACCATATATAGATTGGAAAGGAAATAGCATAATACTACATTGAATCACAAATTAAAGAGAATCGGGCTTCAGGCTTCAGCGAACGTGGGGGAGATGCAGGATGACGCCTCCAGGGTCGATGTAGGAGTATTCCATGTGCCAAGAAGCGCCTTCTTCTTGGTATTTGGAGGAGATGGGCAGGAATCTTGGCGAGGACGAGCTTCATTCAGCCACATATGATCCTGAAGTTCGTCGATAGCTCCTTCAACGCATGCCCGCAGAAGCGGTCGACGAGGGGAAGCATTGGGTCCTTGAAAATGATCTTCCATCTTCTGATCGAGAGTAGGATCATTCGAAGGACTGATGCAAATTAAGCCAAAGTTATCCATTAAAGATCATCTCATTACGAAATTTCCAAATTCACCAAAGAGTGGCAGCACAGACAGAGTATAGAAGTGGGTGCTTTTTGTTTGCAACCGAGAATCTAGCAATGGACAGATAATCCTGTCCAATTTGAATGTTGAAAAAGCTAGAGTTGAATTGCCAAATTTGCTTAGCCACAATGCACTTTAAAAAAACGTGATCAATGTTTTCATCCTCCGAGCAGAAGATGCAACACACATACTTATTCATTTTCCTTTTTAGCAGGTTATCTCTAGTCATTAGTTTATTGCGAGATAAAAGCCATAGGAAAATATGAACTCTAGGAGGTATAACCAGGTCCCAAACAGCATGTATATGAATGGGTATAACACCTCCAAAATTTATAATTGCATATAGAGAGCTAGTTGAATATATACCAGATGACTCATATTGCCATATTAAAGAGTCACAATCATTTGTATAAGTGATGTAAGAAATAATCTCTTCTAATTCTTGCCATTGTTGCATAAGGGCAGGAGGGAAGTTTCTACTAAAGGAGAGCATGAGAGTAGAACCATCCCAGATATGGGCAATGGTTTTTTTTTGTTCATTGCAAACTACAAAGAGTTCAAAATACTGAACAGCTAGTGGGGAGGTGCCAAACCAAGTGTCTTCCCAAAATCTAATTTTGGTCTCATCACCCACTTTCTATCTATACCCAAATTTGACACTTTCTGCGGCCCACATCACACCCTTCCAGAATTGGGAGACCCCTGATGTAGAGCTGCATAAAATGTTGGGGTTGTGTGTATTATACTTAGCATCTACTATAGTTTTTCAGAGCTTCTCATCATCCATAAAATATCTTTTTATCCAGGAACCCAGAAGGCAAAGGTTGACATTGGCTAGGTCTGGGATTTACCTTGACCACCAAATTAAAATCCTTATTTTTACAAACTAACTTCCAATTTGCTAGATGGAGTTTCATGTACCTTTTAAAATCATTCCACAAGCAGTTGGCCATCTGAGTGTTAATGAGGTTCAGAGCCCACACACATTAACATCATTGGTTATGCTTTAGGAAAATTCCCCATCAAATATTTAGGTATTCCATTGCATTACAATAAACTCAAAAGGGAAGATATCCAACCTCTCATAGACCAAATTCTGAAGAGAATTGCTAAATGGAGAGGTAAATTACTTTCTTATGCTACTAGATTGACTTTCATAAAAGCTTGTCTTGCTAGCATCCCTGTCTATCTGCTTTCCTTTTTCAAATGGAGGAGGTTCGTAGTCAAATGTGTGTCCTACTTACGTGCATTTCTTTGCTTGAGTGTCCTGGTGGACGTGGCGTCGACACAATGGCAATGGAGTAAGTGACTCTGGCCTTCACCCCATCCTAATGATGTGGTCCTGTTGATCTGGAGAACCAAATAACGGTAGCAGACAAGCTTAGTGCATGGCCAGCCAATGTTCGAACGATGCTGTGTTTGTCTTGTCTCTTGGGGCGGGCTTTAGTTGAAGTCTACTTTTTTTGAACTTTTAATTTTTTTGAACTTTCTTTAGTTGAAGTCTTACCATGAGTGTAGTAGAGTTTGTGTTGTAGTTGTTAGTTGTTTTCATTGTTTTGTAATGTAGGGCCTTTGATTGTTCATTGGACATGAATCAGATCTAAAATACCTTTGGGTGATCGATATTTGTTGTTCCAAATTGAATCCCAGACGTCTTGTTCTATCCATATATCGGTGTCCTGGTTGGTCTTTTTTTTTTTGTTCCAAATTGAAGTTCAAGTTGCTCTATTTTAAACACATCACTTTCCCTGTGGATTGTGTTCCTGTTAGGGCATCTCCAGCGGCGCGATGCAAACGGACGCTGAGCAACCGTTTGTGTCCGCCGTGACCGGAAATGCGTCTGGGGCCTGGTCCAGCGGGGCGACGCAAAATGACCGGGCAGTTTGCGGAGACGCAAACCTGGCCCAAATATGCGTCAGGTTTGCGTCTCGGCGGACGCTCGGCGGACGCGCAAAGTGTCCGCTCGCTTCTCCACCGGGCCCGCCTGGCAGCGAGCCTGCATCGAGGGCATCACTTCGGCGGTCAGCGCTTCCGCGTCTGCGCCGCAGCCTTCGCCATCAATGGCGCGGCTGCCTCGTTCCGCACGCGCACCGGCGGGCAGCGGCTGGGCTTCTGCGCCGCCTTCAATGGCATCGTATCCCGCGCGCGGCCGCCCTTAAAAGTCCACCGGCCGCGTCGCTCCTTCACCCACACCACGCCTCCACTCGCACCACCACCGCCGCAGCGCCATGGGGAAGAAAAACGACTTCGAGGCCTCCGGCAGCGGCTGCAAGAGGGTGCCGCTCCCCGTCACGGTGGGGAGGCTCATGCACGGCAAATGGATGCCGTGCGATGATGCCTGGTCCGGCGTGCAGCTGCCTGGCGGCTCAGCTGCCGCCGGGTGTCCATCCCTCCAGTACATGCGCGTGAGCCTGATCGGACGGCGAAGATCCGACGCAGGAGGCGGTATCTGCCGGCGGACCTCCGCGACGATCCGGCGTACGCCATCGACTCGGAGCTTTGGCGTACGTACCTGTCCACGGAGACGGACAGGAGACGAAGGGCAGGCTTCATGGGCGACAGGGATTACCCCTTCGGCCCTGCACCGCCGGCTCGTCGTCAGCAGGCGCCGTCCCGTCATCAGCAGGCGCCGACGTGTCGTCAAGAGGCGCGGACGCGACGTCAGCAGACGCAGCACAACGACGCCGACGACCGCGAGGACGACGACGACGAAGCCTACACCGTGTACGACGATGACGACTACTACGTCGAGGCGCTCGCGTACCATAGCGAGGAGTCGTCTTCGACGAATGGCAGCAGGCCTTCGCGGAGGGCCGGAACTTTGAGTTTCCGGAGAACATGACGGACGACGAGATGGCGAAGGTCGCCGTCCTCGTCTCCGAGTACGACGCGCTTGTGCAGCCGCCGGTGCCCCGCTACGCCACCGCCATCATGCCGCCGGGCCTGTCGGCGGATGAAGCACTTCGACTGGCGCTCCTGGAGTCGGCGGCGCCTCCGCCACCGCCGGCACAGCCGCAGCAGTGGGCGCCTCCACCGCCGCCACAGCCACAGCACTGGGCGCCTCAACCGCCGCCACAGCCGCAGCCCGCAGGCCTGGGCGCTTCCACCGCCGCCACAGCCGCAGCACTGGGCGCATCCACCGCCGCCACAGCCGCAGTACTGGGCGCCTCCACCGCCGGTACAGCCACATCACTGGGCGCCTCCACCTCCGCCACAGCCGTAGCCTCCTCAACCTCGAGCACCGGCGGCGGCGCGCCCGGCGTACGCTCCCCCGGATGGCAACTGGCCTTGGGTCATACCGGAGCTCAAGGAGCAGCACAGCGACGAGGAGCAGCACAGCGACGAGGAGCAGTAGGCGTTTAGGTTTATTTTTTATGTTTTAAGTATGTAAACTATGTTTCATGTTTTAAAAAAATGATTCGTCCTACAAAAATGCGCCGTGCCGCTGGAGCCACCCCCGACGTAAATGGACGCGCGATCGATTTCGACCAAAAGGGTCGACGCAAACGAACGCGCGTGAAAGCTAAAATGAGTCGCGCCGCTAGAGATGCCTACGTCAGGCACGCAGCTGCCTGTTTTCCCCTTTAAATCGTGAGCTTATTCCGGCTTTCAGTTTTCCAATTCCAAAACCCTCATAGCTAAACCCTTGCCTCTCCAAATGGCGGCGATCGCTACCCGCCTGCACCACTCCCCACCTGCCCTCCGACGCGGCGGACCTCCGTCGCACCCCTTCCTCCGCTTCGCCTCCTCGCCGCGGATCGTCATCCGGTCCCTGGCCGCGGCGACCCCTCCGCTGGGTCCAGTCGCTGCGCGCGGCGACGAGGACGAGGACGAAGCACTCCCCTACACGGAGCCCCGTCGGAGCCCACTCGTCCTCTCTCCTCTCCTCGTCGCCGCGGCGGCGGTGGCAGCAACCCCGCAGACCGCTCTCGCCCTATCCGGCGGCTCGTGCGGCGGTTCCGACTCCTCCTCCTCCTCTTCTTCCTCCAGCGACGACTCCTCTACAGATTCCATAGATTGGTCTTCATCCTCGTGGTCCTCCAAGCAGAAGAAGAAGAAGGAGGGGGTGGAGGCGACTCACGAGTCGGTCGGCACGGCGGTGGCTCCTCCGAAGCCACCGAGCGACATGTGGGTGTGGGGCGGCTTCGCCGCGGCGTTCGCCATGATAGTCGTCGCCGCGACGAACGGCTCGGATGAGCGGACCTCTGTGGTTAAGTTGCAGGTCCTTCTCCCGATTTCTTAATCCAAATGCAGTTCAGTTTTACGACTTGTGGTTCGTTGATCACCTGGAAATCTGGAATTTTTTCGCGATGCATGCAGGTCGCGCTGCGTGGTACGGAGATGGTAAAACCAGTCCAGAAGGATCTTAATGCGATTGCTGAGAGGGTGCAGGCTTCGAACCGCCAATGGTACAAGTTCATATTGACTGGTAGGACTGCTAATCCTGAGATTATTGCACCTGGAACTGTTTTATTTGTGTGTGTTCATGCTTTAGAATTCAATGCATCGTTGACATACGTCTTCAGTTTGGTTGTTATCTAGGCCATGATATCGATCTCTAGGTTTGTCCTATTCGATGGCTTCCATGCTCGCGCTGTTCCTGCTGTGTGTCTTCTTTGGATAGATTGTGCTATTGAAACAGTACTTTAAATCTGAACTTTATAATTTTCTCAAAATTAGAATGTCAAATCAATCCTAGCTACTAGTATATTTATATAATTAGCTTGGAAAAATAAAAAAATGTAACCAGTCAGGTAGCTTGGGGTAAGAAGCCCAGTGGCAACTTTGGAACTGAATTTAGATGGATCATTAAAAACACAAGAATCTAGATGTGCATTTAATTCGTAGCAAATAGGGTGGAGATAAGTTCGAATTATACACGAGGAAGTATCCGTTTCGAGTAGAGTTTTTTTACGAGACCGACATATATTTTGATGTGCATACGTGGACACAGGTCAATGTCAGTATTTGCTGAAACCAGCCTATTTATATTTAGAGCCAGGGATATAGCGAGTCCAAAATGTCCGGATACTGAATAATGCACAATGTAGTTCAAGCACTCGCATAGTACATAGTAATGCATATCAGAAGTTACCAGTACAAGTTGCCCGTCAATACTTTTTCCTGAGACTCCCATCAGTACTAAGATAATTTACCTTTTATTTTAAATATCTTATATCATAAGTACTAATACTTTGTTCGGTCTGTTCTGACGATTCACCATTTTGCAGAGACCCTGGATACCTTGCGCCGTCACCAGTCTTTCTGCATCTCTTCATGCTTATCAGTAAGATAGCATATAAACTCTTAAACCTTTGCTTGATACAAAGTAGACGCTGTATTATCGGAAATTCAATTCGGCTCCCGGGTGCGTATGCTCCCTCTACCAAAAAATCATATTTTAAAATGTCGAAAAATTTGGTCAAAAAATTCTACATGTACATCTCCATAATATATGAATGTTTGTCAAGTTTCACGAAAAACTAATATTTTTTGTGATCTATGTAAAAAGGAGAAAGTTTATCTCGTGGAAAGCATTATTTTTAGCACTGAATTTTGTCTTTTTTACACACGTCACATGATAAGTCGATTTTTTATGATACGACTTTGTAAGCGCGTAGCAAGTAAAGATGTACGTGCGGATTTTTTGTTTCAATTTTTTTGAAGTTTAAAACATGTGTAAGATGCATTTCAAAATATAGGGAGCATATGCACCCATGTTCCAAAACACCACTCCCCTGTATTATTTGGAAATTTCAGGTATTAGATACTTTTATACATGCGCTGCTGCTTCTTGTTGTGAAGACGCTTTTGATGTCATGTATGCACGGGAGCAGAGTAACTCACTGAATCTTGAAAATTTGCATTGACTCCATATACTTTAGGTTGTCAGGAAAAACGGATGGGAGGACGAAGATGATTCTTGGAAGGCACATTTTGACAGAGTTTCTGCCCAGGAGAGAAGAAAATTTGATGAAGAAACGCTTTGGAACTGGAATGGGGTCAAGCAAAAGAAAACCTACTCCATGAAAACAGATGGCAGCAAAAATGAATATGTAGTGGTATGCTGTGCTTCACAGAAATTCCTCAATTTCTTTTACCATCCTACTTCTAAGTATGCAGTTCTTTTGTGTTGGCGCATCTTGGTTTTCCTTTTTTTCTGATGAAACATGGATGTCTCGTGCTATTGTGATGATCTGAGGAGTATTTTTGATGATTCCCAAACTTCTCCAGGTTACCATTCTTGTTGCTGCTGAGGGAACAATGGAGCTCCCTGAGGCGATCAGAAGCGCCGCAGATCTGGACGCAGTAGCAGCAAGGCTCAACTCCACGCCTGAAAGTGAACTTCGGGTATGTACTACGTTTCCTTCCCGGCATAAGTTACATTGACTGACTGATTGATTCGTTCATTCAATATTAATTATTATCTTAGTTTGTTGCTCTGCTAACTGATCGATCATCATACTGCTTCAGGGTGTTCGAGTCCTGTGGACGCCTCAAGATGTGGATGACGTTCTCTCGGAGGAGAGGATGCGGAAGGATTACCCGAACCTGAAACCCCTTGCGCGATGAACAAATAGGACAGCGTTCTGCTGCCCATCACGCCCTTGGATCCACCGTTTGAGCCAGGTCTTTTTAGTTAGAAGAACATATGCGGATATTAGTTATGGTATCTGATGGAGTGATGGTATACTTATACCGATCATGCCTGTTCCTTTTCTGTTTCCTCTTTATACATAATTCTACAGAATGTATCCGCCCAGTTTGGTTATCGAGCGATGTGTGTTAGGCCAGCCATTATGCAACAATAATGATGCTAACAATCTACTCTGTTGTGCAGTGTGCTACCGCATGAATGCTTAGAGAGAAATGCTCTTTCCGAGTTTACGAGATTCATTTCATAATATATAATTTCCTGCATCTCACGAACGGCAAACAAATTACTCCCTCCATTCACAAATAGATGTAGTGTATAGATACATCTAAATTTTAAAAAATCTAAGACATCTATTTATAGAGGTAGTATTAGTATTTACATACAGTTTCAACTTCCAAAACCTTGTATGAATGCTAGTACTCCCTTCTGTTTGTATGGTGCACTTTGATTTGGTATGGCAAGACTTCCACTGGGGAAAAGTGTGGTGGAGCAGGTGCTCTCCACGCAACTTCTCATTTTTTGTCTTTTTCTTTTTTCTATCTCTCAAATTATACAATATTTCGATTAGATTTTTTGCAAATCACAAAAAAAACAAATAGAATGGAGGAAAAATAGTTCAGAATTTTTTTGTGCAAATTTAAATTTTAAATTATTTAAAATTCAAAATAAATTCTTGAGATACATATATAGATAATGACATAAAAAATCAGAAATATTTTTCCCACATTTCAATTGTTATGTTTAAGTGATCTGCAAGTTTTTGACTTCAAAGAATGTGTGGTGTGAGAGATACAAAAATGAGAAATTGTTTGAGAGGGGAACAAAAAGAATTAGCACGGATCTTGATGCAGTATACATGGTGTGGATACGGGTGCTCACCAAACACCTGCTCTAAAAGTCCACTCTCCACTTCCACTAACAGGTACTACTCTGGTACTACTCTGTCCAAAAGACATTATACTCCTTATGTTATTTTTTTTTTTGAAAAGGAGGTCGAAACCTCCGACCTTTGCATTGAAAAGATGGATTATTTTAATTTCATTCAACAAAAGACCAGCAAGAGTATACATCAAATAATTCCTAGCCACCAAACAACATCTACAAACCCGACAATGGGTGAAGATCATGCCATCAGGGCCTTATGTTGTATAAAAACATAAACAACCCACATCAGCTAAGTATTGAGGGCATCACCGAGTCACTCCATGGAGAGTCAGGAACACACATTTGGTCTAACAAACCTCGGCGAGCACCTCATGCACAAACTTCAAATTCCTTCACCGCCATCGAACCGTTGGGCCATCTTCAGGGTAGAGATCCGCATAGAAGTTTCCAAGTTTGCCATCGACAATACCAGACAACACCTCCACCCCGAGCGTGTCCACCATCACGCGTCCTACATTGAGACCCCGTTTCACCATGTCGTCGAGAGTCATCGTTGATGATGCGCTAGAAGCAACACCGCTCCACCTCGAGACCACTCTAGTCATTATGTGTCCAAAATAGATGCCCTCAAGAGGGAGAACGACATAGAAAGTGTCGCCAACGCCTGAGCCGGGTAGCCCGAATCAAGAATTTACCCCGGAGCATCCCATCAAAGAAGTTGCAGCTATAAGACGATGCCTTCGCCAAGGAATGGCGCCAAGATTCATCGCCATCATTTGCCTCAGTTTTCACCGGAAGCCGTGCGAGTCCAAGCCCGACACTAACTATACAGCGATGCAGCCGTCGATGAAGGACTTACAAGACGGATCGGAGGTGACCACCCCGACTGAGGTCCTAGGGACCGAGCCCAGAACAACCCCATCACCGTCACATCCCAACAACCTCCCTTGCAGATCGGAGCAGATCACAACCAACCATAAGCAAAAGGAGAGAAACCCCTATCGCCTAACGGCCTTGCAAGCATAGCCAAAAGGAATTACTACTTTACATAGCACCAATTTACTAGTCCTTTCTCCCCATAAACTTTTTTTTTCAAACACGTTTTTGTATTATAATTATAATACGTCCCCTAGTTCCTTTTAATTGACCGAGTCAATTAAAAAGGATCGAAGAGAGTATAAAATTGAAATACTAACAGGAACACATGGACTATACCATCTTTTCTAGCCCCCTCAACACTTGGATTTTACATGCATGGCTCTACCTAAGGGTGTGTGTATGCTAGGAGTTGCCACATTTTTAATGCATTTTCATATTTTCAGAATACAAATTCGAAGTTGATGGTTTTGGTATCTAATTGTTTTCTTTATTTTTTGCTTGCAGACTATTCACATGGATTTATGAATTTTATATTGCTGTGTTTAGTTTGCTTATATTTTACTCATTTTATTTACTTTGTGTAATGGACCCTTGCATGTACAATGTTTTTTCTTTTAGTTATTTTTTTAGAATGTTGTAGTTGACATTTTGTCTCTTTTTTCTTCTATTTTTATTCTTTTCCTTGTTGCTAGTTCTGTCATTGCAGGTTTGTGTATTTGTTTGACATATCTAGTTTGTTGAGTAAACTTGCCTAATGCCATTATATTGACTTACCATGTGAATTTTACAGATTCAGTGCGTCACTAATTACGGATAGATCTATGCAGATGGTCAATTTATTCCACTCCATCCGGCCTAAATTAGTTGGCGCAACAAGCCAATTAATTTGAGTCGGAGGGAGTACCATTATTTCTTGCGTTATATTGTACGTTAACAATTTTTACATATAAATTTAACGAAGTTACAATATATAGAACATGTAATTTAGGGGTATCGGAAGTGTAAATTTTAGCATTTGACACATATGAACTCACTTGTTCACGCACTTGCAATACTTCAATTGGTCCGTGTAATAGGTTCGAGAAAGGTAAACATGCAAAATCGATTTCCCTTATGATTTTTCTTGGACTCCAAGTTTTCTATTACAGTCCACTATTATACGTTCTTGAACATATAAATAAGGGCAATCAACATTGTAGTTTAGGTATTAACTTCGATACATATTACTTGCCACTAGTATGGATGTACATAGAATTAAAATATATCTAGATACATCTATATTAATGACAACTAATATGGGTCGGAGGGATCATGTATGTCGAGTGTAATCCAGATTTTGAAATCGTGTGAGTGGGTTTTTATTAGTGACTGTTTCCCACTTCTGGTGCAGATCGGTGTGAGGGGTTGAACGTGTTGACTAGGCTAGCAGTGTCATGTGTCATTCTGTCTACGGTGCAAAATTTGACTTGCACTAAATTAAAAATCAGTCAACTGTCAAATAGACAGTCCCACTATATTTTATTTCCAATTCCAAAACCCTCATACCTAAACCCCCGAGCGACATGTGGCTTTGGGGAGGCATCGCCGTGTGGTTCGCCGCCATGGTCCTCGCCGCGAAAAACGGCTGGCTGTCGAGTGAGACGACCTCCGTGACCGTGGTTAAGCTCCAGGTCCTCTCCTGATTCCTTAATCCAAATGCAGCTCAGTTTTAGGACTTGAGGTTCCTTGATCACTAGGAATTTTTCGCAATTCAGGTTGCCGTGCGGGGTAAGGAGATGGTAAAATCGGCCCAAAAGGATCTGAACGCGATTGCTGAGAGCGTGCAGGCTTCGAACCAACGCTGGTACAAGTTCATATTGACCGGTAAGACTACCCATTCTAAAATTATTGCACCCCTGTGTCATTGAATTCATGTGTGTTTGCTCTTAAGAATACAGTGCCTATTTGACATCCTCTTGGACATATATCTTCAGGTTTGGTTATAATATTCATGCTCGCTGTTCCGGTTGCGTGCCTCCTTTGTTTAGTTTGTGATTTTGTTACAGAGTTTGTGATCTCAAGTTTAGAATGACTAATCAATCCTAGTATCACGTTAAACAAATTAGGAAAAGGTTAGCTTGGAAAAAATGTAACCAGTCAGTTGGCTCCGGTGTAAGAAGTGCAGTGGCAACTTTGGAACTGACTTTTTAGCCGTAACATTAGCCAGTCAGTGTCTCCCGGGTATGAAGCAGTGACAAGTTTGGAACTGGATTTAGATGGATCACTAAAAACACAAGGAATCTAGATTTGTACTTTTCATAGATAATAGGTTGGAGAATCTTTTTACAAGACATAATATATGCTATATGGATACATGTCAATTGTTAGCATTCACTGAAACTAAACAAGGCCTTCTCTGCCAAGGAGCTAGTTGATTTAATCATGTTGGAGTTAGCTTAATGGCGAGCTGCCGGCGTCATCCTGGTGTGGCCGGCGGGAGAGTACTACTTAGGCTGGCTGGGTGAGCCGAGCCCTGCAAAGCAAGCTCACATGCATGTAGATAATCTCTGTTTTTTGCTTTATCTTGGATTGCTCTTTCTTCGGGCAGTTCTCTGCTATTTGTATCCTTGTGTTCTGAACATCTCCCGGCATTTGTCCCGGTGTTTGGCTTAATGAAATTGAAGCAGCGCTGCTGCCTTCCGTCAAAAAACTGAAAGTAAACAGAGACATAGGTGTAAAGGGTCTACATACCACCTAATGCACAATATTGTTCACGCATTCGCACACATAGTAATGGACATGAGTTACCTTCTCTTTAGATATCAGAGGATTAGCATTAATACCACTACTTTTGTTTGGAAAATTCTGATGAATCGCCTTTTTTTTTTTGCAGAGACCATGTATATCTTACGTCGTAATCAGTATTTCTGCACCTCTTCAAGCTTATCAGTAAGAAAAAATTCTAAAAACCTTTGGTGAATACAAAGTATACAAATTGTCAACTGGATCCCTTCAGGTGTTAAATACTTCTATACACATGCTGCTGCTTCTTGTTGTGAAGATGTTTTTATATCATGTACTATGTATGCATGCTCCTAGCAGAGTGACTCACTGAATCTTGCACTCTTCCACTAATTCCATCTACTTTAGTTTGTCACAGCCGGGGAGGATTCTTGGAAGTGGCATTTTGACATAATTTCTTCCCACGAGAGGAGCAAGTTTGATGAAGAAACACTTTCGAACTGGAACGGGTTCAAGCGAAAGAAAACCTACTCCATGAAAACCGACGGCAGCAAAAACGAATACATAGTGGTATGCTCCATGGAAGCTACTATTCACTACAATTTATTTTTTCAGCCCGTGATTATGTACTGAAGTTTTCCATTGACCTGATGAAACGGGGATGTTTTCATTCTAATATAAATTTGTAATGAACTGAGCAGTGTTTTGGATGACTCGCAAACTCTCCAGGTAACCATTATTATTGCTGCTAATGGAACAAGGAACCTCCCCACGGTGATCAGAAGCGCTGCAGAACTGGATAGATTGGCGGCATGCCTCAACTCCACGCCTGAAAGTGGCCTCCGGGTATGCAGAAGTTTCCTTCCCTTTCCATTTTTTTCCAACCGGACTTCCACCCCTTTCCATTGCATTTAACGGAAAGAACGAGTACGAGTTATATTACAACAGAGAGGGGTAGGGAGAAGGGAAGCGAGTTGGGGCAGCTGTGGATACTCGCCATCGAATACCCACTATGGGACGAAAACCTGACACCACCTATAATAAATCCAAACATAACAGGTTCAGGTTACCAAAGCTAGGGGAACAACAGATAACAAAACATCTAAGGAAGCAGCAGTTCAACAGCAAAGAGCTTGAGATCATCAGCCACTCCCAGCAGAATCGGACAGCAAGAGTCTCAGGCGCCTTCGATCATCAGCAGTTGCGTCTGGCCCGGCGCAGCTGCTGCACGGCTTGAGTAGACCGACGCCGCAGCCTGGACCATCCTCTCCGCGCCACCGATCAAGTAATTTTTGTCTTCCGCCTTTTGCAAACCTGTCCAGTAAACAATCAAAGCCACTGCAAAGTATGAAATTTCACTTGGCGATCTCAGGATATGTTTTTCAAAAGTGATCTTGTTCCTCACATTCCAAATCGCCCAACATCCAGCTGCAATGATGATGATATAAAATTTCTCAAAGCCAGGGGAATAGGTATGAAGCCAAGCCATGGCTTGCCAAAAAGAATTAGGGATACATCTCGCCCCCATAGCCAAAGCCAAAACCCCCCAAAGCACTCTCGTAGTATTATAAGTAAAGAAGATATCATCATTCGACTCGACTTGCCTGCAGAAGGAACAAGTTGGTGCTCCAGGCCAATTTCTTGTTTTCATATTCTCACGAGTGAGGATAGCATCTTGGCAGATTTGTCACATGAAGATCTTAATTTTCAATGGAATTTTGGCTTTTCAAATCCACTTGTTGTTAGATCCAGCTAGGGGTTTTTCTAGCAGAGTGTACACTGATCTAGTTGACAAAATAGCATTCTTGTTCAAGGACCAAGTAATTTTATCATCATCATCATCATGAAAGGGGGCCGACAGTAATGTGTTTAAGATATATTGCCAATGGTCCAGAAGCTCACCTCTCAAGCGCCTGCAAAAAGGAATATCGAAGTTTGCCTCTCTGCAACTTTTGATGTTACAGTCTTGTACCTCACATAGGTTAAAGAGAACAGGAAATTTGTCACAGAAAGGTTGCTCGCCCCTGATGGGGTCTTTCCAAAGTCTGGTAATGTTTCCATTTTTCAATATTACCTTTCTCCCAGCAAAGTAAGTCTCTTTGACTTTCAACATTGCTTTCTAGCAAGGGGAATCATTGAATCTTGAAGTGACCGTAGCCACAGATTTATTTCTCAGGTATTTTTCCTTGACGATTTTCTGCCATAAACCATCCAGGGTGTCTAATTTCCACCACCACTTACAAAGTAGGCTTATGTTTTGTTTCCTTAGGTCCTTAACACCTAATCCACCTTTTTTTTCGATCGATAAACTCTGGTCCATCTGACCATATAGTACCCTTTTTTCTGCTTTTTTCCATGCCAAAAAAACGTCTTCTATGTTTATCCAACTTTTCAATGAAAGTTTTATTTAGCATGAACATGCTCATAATGTAAGCAGGAAGATTGGATAGACATGCATCAACTAAAGTTAACCTTCCTCCAGAAGAGGAGGACCCACCAATCTAAGCATCAAGTTTTTTAATGAATTTGCTTTCCACAAAATTTAAGTCTGAATTTTTTAGACATCGGAAAGAGACCGGGACGCCCAAATATTTCATTGGTAAGTTCCCAATTTGGCATCCAGATATGTCTCCATAGAAACTAGCTATATCATTGTCTCCTCCAATAAGGAAAATCTCGCTCTTTTGTTAGTTTATTTTTAGCCCCGACATTAATTAAAAAAGATAAAGCAAAAGCGTCAAATTAATGGCTTTGGCGGGATCATGTGATAGGCAAAGGACCGTGTCATCAGCGTATTGCATAATGGCTACACCCTTATCAATAAGGTCAGGAGCCAAACCAGTGAGGAGGCCATTTTCTTGAGCCTCAAGGACAATTTTGGTAAGGCATTACGCTGCGGAGTTGAAAAGGAAAGGGGATAGGGGATCGCCTTGGCGAACCCTTTTCGAGCTTTGGAAATAAGGACCGGTCACATTATTGATTTTGACCGAGACCGTGCCATTCCTGAGAATTTTTTCAACCTTGTTACAGCAAAAGTCTCCAAAGCCCATGGCTCGTTGAGTGTCTAGGAGGAAATCCCAATTTACTTTGTCGAAGGCCTTTTCAAAATCAAGCTTAAGAACAACCCCAATATGCTTTTTGACATGTGTATGATGCATAAGCTCATGGAGTGACATAATCCCATCAACTATGGTTCTATTTTTCATGAAAGCGTTTTGATGAAAACTAACAATTTTGGGAAGGAAAGGTTCCACCCTAATGGTAAGGACTTTAGTAAGAAACTTTTAAATGCATCCGAGGAGGCAAATCGGCATGTATTGGCTAATTTTGTTAGCATCAGAAATTTTTGGCAAAAGGGTGATGATGCCATAATTTAGGCGTTGCACATCCAGGGAACAATCATGAAAAGCATAGAAAAGGTTCATTATGTCATTCTTGACAATAAGCCAACAGTGCTGGTAAAATTCGATGGGGATATTATCCGGCCCAGGAGCTTTGTTTTTCTTCATCGAGAACAACAACGCCTCTTTCACTTCATCAACAGTGAAAGGCCTACTAATTAATTCATTATCAATATTTTTCCATCCTCTCATGTGGCTTCCACATAGAGTGATTTAAAGGAAAAAGGTTCCCAGGAGCCGGGCCGAATAGGTTTTTATAATAAGAAGTGGCATGGTCTAAGAGATTTTATGTCCCCTCAAGAGATTTTATGTCCCCTCAGTTACTACACCATTATCATCTATATCATAGTATTTTTCCTTTTGCGACCATTGGCCACCCGATGAAAGTAGCTTGTATTTAAATCACCCTCAAGGAGCCATTTCTCATGCGATTTTTGGTACCACAACAACTCCTCTTCTTTATAGATATCCATAAGCTCGACCATAATCATAGTTTTTTTCAAACTCAGATCCCTTGTTAATTCCACGGCTTCTTCTAACTCCTCAATATAAGCTAATTCCTCTTTTAAATCCATTTTCCTCTTTTTAGTGTGCCCATAAAGATTTGAACCCCAACCTTTGAAGAATTTTTTGAAACGTTTCAACTTGATATTTAAAATGTCAATGGGATCATCACAATAAACTCTCTTATTCCAAATATCAGTAACCAAGGGAAGAAAATCAGCATGTTTGAATCAGGAGATGTCAAATCTGAATTCCCTCGACTTATTGGAAATGGGAGATTTTATACCAGTATCAAGAAGTAAGGCATTGTGATCCGAGATATCTCTGACCAATTTTCTAACCGAAACTAGAGAAAACATGTCCTCCCAATCAGGCGACATAAGAAAACGATCTAATTTTTCTAAGGTGGAGGAAGCCTGTTTATTAGACCAAGTGTATCGACCTCCATGCATGAAAATCTCGCGGAGCCCTAGAGTGTGAATAAGAGAATTGAAGATATCAATGGAATGTGCACAAAATTCTTATTCTTCTCTGCACTATGTCTCACAATATTAAAATCACCCCCAACAATATATGGCATAAGAAAATTATGACAGAAAGCGGAGAGTTCAGTAAGGAATTCCATTTTCTGCTCCTTGTGAGGAGCACCATAGACAACAATAAGAGCCCAATTGGTTTTATGTAACTTATCCCACAAAACAAACTGAAGCATGTATTTACCTTGCTTAACAGCGTTAACTTCTAAAGATTCGTTCCTAAGACCACAGAGAATACCACCAGATTTTCCGACGGAGGGAACCCATTTCCAAAAGAAAAAATTACCCGGATCTAGTTTTCGAAAGAAACTAAGGTTGTAATCTTGTTTCATAGTTTCTTGAATGCCAATAAAATCCAGGGAATAATCAGAAATCATATCTTTAATACATGTTACTACCCCTTTCTTTCCCACACTCCTACTATTCCATATGAGACCTTTCATTTAAAATGACCCAGCTTAACGTGTTTTCTAGTGACCCTGCCAGGAATCTGGGCAGATTTGTCACCAGAAGAGGGGCCATTCTTGGCTTGGCTTCTCGTATTAGGTCTAGAAACAATCACTACTGGTTTTTTCCTCGACAATTTTTTTCCTTTATTTATCACTATAGTAAAAGGTTCATCATTGTCAGAGGAAGGTATCCAGTCCATAGATAGAGGGGTCGAGTTGCCAATATTGTTTTCAATATAGAGATTATCAACATGTAAATGAGCATGTGCATTTTTATTAGCCAATTCACTTCTAGAAGTTTCCAAATCTCTAAGGATGTCAATAGCCGTAAAGTCATTATCAGGAGTTACCCAATTCGATATTATTGGCTTCTTCTGTTGCATTGCTAATTCATCATACTGTTTCAGGGTGTTCGAGTCCTGTGGACGCCTCAAGATCCGGATGACGTTCTCTCGGAGGAGAGGATACGAAAGGATTACCCGAACCTGAAACCCCTTGCGTGATGAACGACTAGGACAGCGTTCTGCTGCTCATCACGCCCTTGAATCAGAGGTCTGGTTACCGTTTGAGCCATGTCTTTTTGTTAAAAGAACATATGCAGATGATAGGTTATGATAAGCTGATGGATTCATCGTATATTTCTGATTTCTGAACAATGTTACCTTTCTGAAAAGGGTTATCTCCGCACAATCCGGTTATGTAGTGATGTGCCAGTCACGTTCCACAATATGCATAAAAATGATGTTAAAAATTTATTTTCTCCGTCCTTATATACATCATATGCACATATTTCTAGGTTCACTTTTGATCATTAATCGGAAAAACAAACATGATTATATGCTACAAAAATTATATCATTGAATTCCTATTCAATATTTTTCAATGGTACAATATTTATGACAAAATTTAGCACACATTATTGATCAAATTGATGATTAAAGTTAAATCAGGCAGAACAAGGACGTCATGTAAATAGTAGGGACAAAATTAGTACTCTAATTGATGATATACATACTCCCATGTCTTTGAGTATTTTAAATATGAGATTCATATACGCAAATCATTTCAAATGTTATTTTTCTAGAAATTTCCACGTATGTTATAAATTTATTGTGAAATACATTAATAGTCACTACATTCCGTGCATATTTCCAAAATGATGTTTATTGGTTTGGACATGGTTTCGACTTAAAAAAAATACTATGATGGGATTTAAATTCTAGTTAGAAGTATTGCTAAATATAATTCAATAACATGTATTTTATGCCAAACCGTAGAGTAACTAGGGAAAATGGGTTTACCTCTATTGGTTATACAACCGAGTAGATTCAAACTTATCACGTGTGTTGCGATTTGCACCTTTTCAATCATCTTCGATATTTTACACCTAACTTACGAAATTCAATTGTACATTGCAACCATGCATAAGACAAAGGTAAGCAAAAGATCTGTATTTGGCTATTACTTGATCACTTACTCATTTTGAATGAGTAGTATGCTTAAAATGAATTAGTGCAACTTAATTACATATAAGTTCATTACAAAAGGTATTTATGTGGTTCCTCAGTATAAAAAAGTATTACTTACTAGCGATAATCTAACAAAAATAAATTGGAATGAGCATAAAAATTCTGCTTTTCCGGACAAACAACTAAGCATTTGTTCTTTTGTGCACATTATTTCGGAGAACTATTTTTTATTTCATATACTCTCCCTTCACCAACCAATATAAAAAAATATACGCGGGGATTGGTTGAATGCGATTGACACGAAAACTGAGGCACACATGGGCTTTTAAACTTTATGTTGGTATATATGAACTTGCAATGTGTCAAAAAAATAAACTTGTAGAAACAACATGCATGGTTTTTAACAAGATTAGAGTATTGTTTTGTTATAGTTTATCGATTTGTCTACTCAGTGGATCTAGACTTGGTCTTTCCTTCTCTCGTAAGCATGGCAGAAACCTATGTCTACTGGATGTAACCGTTAGCTGAAGCTTGCTCAGGATATCTGCAACTGGGCTACTACATTCCAGGACCTTTAGTTGTTTGGTGCTTGTTATTTTTCGATTGTTGATGTATGTATGGATCTTATGTGATTCTTGAGTTTTCATAATTGGAATGATAAACTTTGAAACAAAAATGGTTGTGTTCGTCAAGTCATGGAGAAGCCAAGGTTATACTCCCCATTTTGGAATAATAAAAAAATGTACCCTAGCTATGTACTTAAAAATAACAAAGGGTTTGGGGACGTCGAATTTAAACAATGATTTATCGGTAGCTTTTGTTCCCCACAAAATGTATCTTGTAATTGGTTCAATGAGCCCATTAAGCTATCTTTTGTGTAATACTAGTGCCCGAACTTTATACTCCCTCCCATCCAAATTACCTGTGGCAAATTTTTAGTGAACCTAGACATATCTTAGGCAATATTTTGCCTAGATAGGCAACAAGTAATTTGGATAAAAAGAATTACTGTAGTAACAATTTGGAAAACGTGTTACTCCTACTCTGTAATTAAGCGTTTCGTGAGCAGTTTCAGTTTACAGCCCACGCAACAAAACCGATGCGTCCACCGCCATGCCACATTAACACGCGTCGCGCGACGCCATCACGCATTCACGCCTCCGTCCTCCCGCCGCCGCCATGCCAGCCGATGCGAAGCCCCGAACTCTCCTCCTCGTCCGCCCCATCCCCATCCCCTCCTCCTCTCCGTCTCCGTCCTCTCCATCCTCCTCATCTACGCCTACTCCTCCTTCTCGCCCCACCCCCATCATCCGGCACGGCCAGGCTCGACGTGGCCGTGGCCGTCCCACTCCTCCCACCCTCCCCGCCCAACCCGCACATATTATTGTTCCCAATGGTACAATACTTATGACAAAGTTTAGCACATATTATTGTTCAAATTGATGATTGAAGTTAGATCACGCAAAACAAGGATGTCATGTAAATACTAGGGACAAAGTTAGTACTCTTTAATGATGCTATACACAGGTAAAAACATAAAATTTAAACTGCACTAATCTTCGAGTATTTTAAATATTAGATTCATATACGCAAATTTTTTCAAATATTATTTCCTATACAATTTCCATTCATCGTATAAATTTATTGTGAAAGATATTAATAGTCACGATATACCGTGTCTATTTCCAAAATGATGTTTATTGGTTTAGACATGGTTTCGACTTACAAAAAAAATACTATGTCTATATGTTTTATCTGATATAAATTCTAGTTAGAAGTATTGCTGAATATAATTGAGTAACATCTACTTTATGCCAAACCTTAGAGTAATTAGCGAAAATGGGTGTACACCCCTATGGGTTATACAACCGAGTGGATGGAAAGTTAGCTCGTCTGTTACGATTTGCACCTTTCCATCATCTTCGATGTAACACTTACTCATTTCACATCTATTTTAAGAAATTCAATTGTAAATCTCCACACCCCTATGGATTATACAACCGAGTGGATGGAAAGTTAGCCCGTCTGTTGCGATTTGCACAGTTCCATCATCTTCGATGTAACACTTACTCATTTCACACCTAATTTAAGAAATTCAATTGTAAATTTCCAACATGTATAAAAGAGGTAAGCAAAAGATCTATATACGGCTACTAATCGACCACTTATTCATTTTGAATGACTAGTATGCTTAAAATGAATTCGTGCAACTTCATTACATATCAGTTCATTACAAAAATAAATTGGATTGGCGTAAAAACTCTGCTTTTGCAGACAGCCGAGCATTTATTTTTTTGTGCACAATATTTGAAGAACTATTTTTGTTTTAATATACTCTCCCTCCACCAACAAATATAAAGATATATGTGGGAATTGGTTGAATGGGGATTGACAAGAAAATTAAGGCTAGAATACACATGGATGTTTAACTTTATGTTCGTATATACGGAATTGTAAAGTGACAAAAAAATCAACTTGTAGATAACATATTTTATGTTTGAATTTTGACAACATGGTTTTTGACAAGACTAGAGTTTGGTTTTGTAGTTTATCCATTTGTCTACACCGGTGAAAACCTATGTCTAATGGATGCAATCGTTAGCTAGATATTTGCAGCCGGACTAGTACATTCCAGAACCTTTATTTGCCATGTGCTTGTTATTTCCCAATGGTTGATGTATATATGGATCTTATGTGATTCTTGAGTAATTCGAATGATAAACTTTCGAATAAAAATGGTTGTGTGCGCCAACCAATGCGGGAGTTAAGCTTATGCCCTCCATTTTGAAGAAATAATAATAATAAGATGTTCCATAGCTATGTACTAAAAAAAAGAGTTTGAGAACGTTGAATTTAAACAATGATTTATTGGTAGCTATTGTTCTCTGCAAAATGTACATTGCGATTGGTTCTTTAGAGTAATATACTGTATGAATTTTGTACCCCCTCCCATCCTAATTACCCGTGGCAAATTTTAATGAACCTAGACAATTTTAGGCGATATTTTGCCTAAGTCTGCAAAAATAGGAAGAATTGTTTTTTGTAAGTATGTGGGTGACTAGTTCTGAGTCTACGAAGAACTTACTTAGTTCTCGGTAGAATGATGTTGTCGAATCTTAGTCGCAATCCATGTTGCAACTCACCAATAGCATGGATCATAAAGTAAATCTAACGGTTTGTAGACACTTTTCTAGTTACAACCTCATTTGCAAATGAAAAATTTCAGTTTTAACCCTACTTGCATCTGAAATTTTATTTTTTCAGTTTCAATTCAACTTGCAACTCATAATGCACGAATCATGATACAAATCTAACTTTAAATGGGTCTACTAAGTATTAAGTTAGTTCGGAGTTTACTGAAAACTAGGGATTTCCTATAAAGTGATGATCATCCTTCTGGAAAACCAACGCGTTACTCCTACTCTGTAATTCAGCGTTTCGTCAGCAGTTTCAGTTTACAGCCCACACAAAGGACGCCAATCCCCACCTCGCACGTAATCCAATCCGGGCCGCAACAAACAAAACCAACGCGCGCGGCCACCGCCATGCCACATTAACACGCGCCGCGCGACGCCATCACGCGTCCGTCGTCCTCCCGCCGCCGCCATGCCCGCCGATGCGAAGCCCCGAGCGCTCCTCCCCGTCCGCCCCATCCTCCTCCTCTCCGTCTCCTTCCTCTCCCTCCTCCTCATCTACGCCTACTCCTCCTTCTCGCCCCCTCCCCCATCCTCCGCCGCCGCCACGCTGGCCCTGGCCGCGGCCGTCCCGCTCCTCCCGCCCTCCCCGCCCAACCCGCACATCCGCATGCGCGGCGGCGCCGCCTTCCGCTCCTACGACGACTACCTCCGCCACCAGCTCAACAAGACGCTCGACCCGCGCCTCCGCCGCGTCTGGGCCACCCGCGACTGGCGCCGCAAGGTGGACGCCTTCGCGCGCCTCTTCCGGGCCCTCCGCGCCGACGGCCTCCTCTCCGACGCCTCCCGCGCGCTCTGCGTCGGCGCGCGCCTGGGGCAGGAGGTCGCCGCGCTCCGCCTCGTCGGCGTGCGCGACGCAGTCGGCATCGACCTCGCCCCGGCGCCGCCGCTCGTCGTCCGCGGCGACTTCCACGCGCAGCCCTTCCCCGACGGCGCCTTCGACTTCGAGTTCTCCAACGTCTTCGACCACGCGCTCTACCCGGACCGCTTCGCCGCCGAGATCGAGCGCACGCTCCGCCCGGGGGGCGTCGCCGTGCTCCACGTCGCGGTGCACCGCCGCGGGGACAAGTACTCCGCCAACGACCTGCTCGACGTTCACGGCCTGCTCGGCCTCTTCCGACGGTCCGAGGTCGTCAGGGTATCCAAGGTCGATGCCTTCGGCCTCGACACCGAGGTCATCCTCCGCAAGAAGGGGTCGCCCTAGCAACACCGCCATGCAATCCGATCCCAATTTGCAAAGAAGAAGAAAATTTGTGTACAAGGGTTTTCTTGCGGGCCAAATTGCTATTCGATTGATTCTTTGATGGGCATGCATTGCATCGATCCATTGTTCTTGATCTTTGTATGTATCTAGGAATTACTATTTACTAGTACAGAACAGGTGATCCGAGAATTGTTGGGAGGAAAAGAGGTGGATTGGAAAAGCAGCAGTGTTTAGGTTTGCAGTTAGTTTTCCATCTTTTCTTCATCACTTTGTTCTTCCTGTCTCTTCTCTATCCTTGTCTTCTCTAACTTTCCGGGAAGAGCATTCCTTGATTGGTTGATTCTTGTTGGAGTGACGGGAGGCACTGATGGAGCAGCATAATTGTGCCCGTGCAGGGTTACAAAATGATGGCCAGATTTCCACAAAACAGTACCAGTTGTGGTATTGTTTGTTGCACGTTGGTGTTGTAATGTTGGGATGGTACAAATTGGACAAATGCAGCTCATGTATAAAGTTTCAGCGTTATGGAGGGTAATGCATCTAATTAATCGCTTGTGCTGGGATTGTGGCCATGCCACTGGGGCAGTGGCGGAGCTTTCGTTGAAGCAAACCTGTGCCATGGCCCACCCATCTATCCTATTATTCAGCCCTCAAAAACATAATTAGTCTTATCTAATCCCACTTTTCCCTAGTGTTTTCTCTCTAAAAAAATATTTTGGCCCACCCTGATTTCTTTGTCAAGCTCCGCTACTGCACTGGGGAATCTTTTTTTCCTTTCTCTTTATGCAAGAGCAGGATGTGCTAATTCGGCTACAAGTTGCAACGCAATTTTCAGGGAAAAGCATCTCCTTTACCTTTCCTGTCCGCTTTGGAAGAGACAGAAGGCAGAAGAGAATCAGAGATCAACGTCCCCTATTCTGGCATTCTCCCTAGAGGAAGAGGGAGGAATTTGTCTCTTCCTGTGCATTGTACCATTGTCCCCTGGCAAATTAAAGCATACACAACTCATAATGCAATAGCTTAGATATACCCACCATTTGCCGTCGGATCGCATATAAAACCAGGTACACATATACACCTGAAGAGTCCCAAAACAGGGCTCAGGGCATCCTAGTGGCCTGACCCATTTTCAGAAATCTAAATGTGTCCGTTTTGGTTTGTTTAGATCGGTTCGCAGACACAAAATAGATCAAATATCAACGCGTGTCTGTTGGACAGAAGCTGCCCAGCGGATCGACACAAATGTTTTTTTAATAAAAAAAATCACATGAAGTTTAATTTACATAGGGCCGAAATTAGAAAAACATAAAAAAGGAAAAAACCCTAATCACCATAGATGCCTAGTCCTCCTTGGTGAGGTTGATGAAGACATGCGGTTCCCATGGCCAGTGCCAGTAGGGCAACGGAGGTGGTCTAGCCGTCGCCATAGACCAAGGAGCCGCTGATGGCGGCGCATGAGCAACTGGTGATGGCGATGGTGATGGCGATGGCGCTGGCGCGGGAAGAACGGGTGCCTCGACACGCGTAGTTGTGATCGGATGTGTCACTTGCCTACCCTAGGCCAACGTAGGCGCTCGGAGCTGGACGGAGAGGCCCTACCACTGGCCGATCTCATCGAGCTCGCTTTGGGCTATGGAGAGTTCAGTGGACTCCTCCTCGGTCAGCTATCGCAGCTGGACCTCAGGGTTGACGATGGGCAGATCGGGTTGCCCATTGTTGTTGTCGAAGAGGTCTTCATCTCCGCACTCCTCCTCATCCTCGTCGCTGACGTAGATGTCGTGGCCATCAGGGTGTTGAAGTAGGCCACATCGCCTAGATAACCGACTCGGCGTCACAGGTGGAATTCCCAGGTGTCGAACAAGTGTCAATTGAAGCTATCCAACGCGTGGGCCAGGTTCTCCCGCTAATCGGGCAACGGAATGAAGCGGCAGCGGATCTCATCGCACCGCTCGCGGCCCACCCGCTGCACTGGCAGCACCGGCACCTGCCGCGAATTCAGAAGCCAGCCTCCAAGGAGGTTGACATCTAGCCACAGCACGGGGCACCCCACGCCATACGATTCGCGCGCGTAGTCGACCGGCACGTACCGACGTTTACTCTCCTTCTTGCGGCTGCTCGAAGAGCCGGCCTTATGGCCGTTGTTCGTCTTACGAAACATCCATGACTTGCCCATGGTGGCCCTTTGCTGTTATGTGCAGGGAGAGGAACTGGCAATGCCGTGGGCGAAAAATGACCGCAGCCGATTGGCTTAAAAAGAGGTGGCACGTGCAACCCTGACGCCATCAATGACCTAGCAAGGAAGTCCAACGCCCCCTCCAGCGCTGGCGAGCAGAAGCTGAAGCAACGCTATAAACTCAACGCAGAAGGCCATACCGGCGGCGATGGCGAGGACCCGCGTAGAAGGCGAAGCGAACACGAGACACTTGCATATAGGCCCAAGGAAAACTGGCACGGACACGCGCGCGGTCACAGAAGTGTTCGCGGCTAGGCAGACAACTTAGTCCATTTATGTCGGACCGTTGAGCTTAGGTTTTGCTCCCAAGTATCTGCACAGGTACAACGGACTGCGTCGATCCGTTCGTGGTCTGCATCTAACAATCTTGTACCGTACGTATTACCAAAATACTCCCTCCGTTTAAAAATGTAAGATGTTTAAGCATTTTGATCGGTTCACCTACTTTATTTTGTATCTAGTCTATTTTTAGTAGGTAGGTTCACTCATTTTATGTTGTATCTAGTTTACTTTATAATCATCTAAAATATCTTAGAGCATCTCCAGTCGCGTCCCCCAAATGATCTTTGGGGGACGGCGGACAAGAAATGGGGAAAATCGCGTTCTAGTCGCGTCCCCCAAAGCTAAATAGCGCCCCATTTTATGTCCGGCGTCCCTGGTAGAGACTCCGGGGACGCCCGACACAAAAACAACGTCCGAACGCATGCATGCAGCCCCTACTCCCCATATGTCATTCTCTTTTCCCACACTTTCTCTCACCTACTTTTCCCACATGGAGTGGTCACCTCTATTAAAAATCATGCATCCGGACGCTGTTTGAGGGACGCGGCTGGAAATGGCCTCTTTTTTGTACAGATTTTTCGTCTCTTTTTGTCCGGCGCGATCCTAAACGCCCCCCAAATTGTTTATGCCGGACGTTTTTTGTGGAACGCGACTGGAGATGCTCTTACATTTCCAAATAAAGAGAATACTAGGACAAACATGGGTTCCAACATACGATTGTAGTATGATGTCCAGCTGTGGGGAGTGCGACAATCGTCCCCGGCCACGTGACTAGGTGAGTCAGTGAGTGAACGCATGCATGCAGCAAATTTTGGTTGGTTAGTGGGTCACTCTTGCGGTGACAGTCCAGCAGACCAGCACGATTCCATCCACGGAAACGAACGGTATGTGTCACGAGATACGACCTTGCGCGTGAAATTCCACCGGATCCAACTTGGATTTTTGCCGGAAGTTCATTGGATTTCATAGTTAAACAGTTCAATTTCATCTTTCACACTAGGCTGGGCATGTAATTCCACCTTACAGCAACCTTAGCAGATCTACTAAATCCCTCCGTGTTCTGTAAACAAACTGCTGAACTATAGAAAATGTTGTTTTTTAACGTGGAACACATTTATTCCATTAATTAGAAGGCACGGGTAAATCGCTGGCCAGCAGCACCAGATGTTGCTCTAGAAAATATCATAATCCTAAACCACGTCATTAGTACTGAACATGCATTCCTATACGGCGAAAATAGCCCATCGTACACGGCAAGTCACTATGCAAGGGTGGGCGGTACTCCTCCACAACGCACACAGTTAAATAACGTGTGTGATGGGGTCAACTTTTGTGAACCGTTTTGTTCCCGCAATCGTTTATGTTGTGAAGGGCCATCACAAACGTTCTCTTACACTCGACCACCATCACAAACGTTCTCTTACACTCGACCATAAGCTACTTCTAAGATTGCATAGGATGTTCTCTTGGCAGCCGTATGTATTTAGCAGAGATGGCACACACTTGTTTCATTCAACCGTATGCTTTCTGCAAACATCACAAATGTTTTATGTATGCAACAAGCATTACTCAGTTGTACCACCCATAACTCAATATTGCATGTAAATCTTGGCTACATAGTTGTCTCCATGCAACAAAAGGTTCTATTGCAAATGTTCAACCTTTATTGAGAATCTTCACTGGTCTTGTCGTCATTTGTGTGATATTTTGGCAACACTTCATAAAACATTCTTAAATAGAAAAATCTTTTATGTAGTGGACCAGAACATCGCAATAGTGATGGGACGAGGCGTAACCCGTGGTTTGCAATCCTTGTGACAAGGGAGTTGAGAGAGCGTAATTGAGCCTCTTGTAATGGGCAAACCTAAATCTCATCGTAGTTCGTAAATATTGCATGAATAAATCTTTGGAGTTAGAAGATAAGCATATCAAACACATAATAGCTAGACTTGAACTGATTAAGTACAAATGATTTGGGGTCTTAGTGAATGGGAGTGGCCCTAAAAGAGCCCCAAAATTCTTATGTAGCTTCATCAAATACAACTTTATTGTAAATGAGAGCTAGAGTTAACTATGTGAAATAGATAGAAAAACTAGAAATGTAGCAAAATATAGATCAAGCTATACACGATACATATAGGTCAAGCTATAGACAACAACATCCGGTCATGATATACAAATTAATATATAGATCAAGCTATACATAATACATATACACAACATGTAACACACAGATCTAACAATCTAAACCTAGCATACAACATTATATATATATATATATATATATATATATATATACATACATACATATATATATATATCGACGCGGATTTTCTACCTAGGGGGATAGCTATGCACACCCTTAGGATAGCTACGCATACCCTTAGAGCCATTAGATGTGGTTCCACGATTTGTGTTGCCGTTAACATCCGTTAGGCTGAGTCAGCAATAGTTGTGCGTCAGTTTTCATTCAAAAGCAAGAGCAACCGCACCGGTACCCTTTTTGAGGAAAAGGATGTGAACTTTCACATGGGGCAGAGAGAGCCGTGCCATTGTCTTTTAATGCATAGTAGGATGAGGTCGGAACCTTTTTAGTTTCTACTATTTCCATGGTATGCACATGCCATAATACTTTCACCGGTCCTTCCTCCCGCTTCGATGAGGCTTTTTTTAAAAAAACTTCGGTGAGGCTTTTTAGATTGTCTAGATATTGATCTAAAAAAAAGTTGTTCAAATATTTGAGGGTGGAGAATTATTTAGAAGAATAAAAATGGCTCCACCACTCTTTAATTAAGGACAGAAAAAGCGCTCGTAATTAGGGAGAGAAAATGTTTCCCAAAAAGGCAAGAAAATTAAGAGAGTAAATTAAGGGAATAAATTAAGAGAGTAATTTAAGGAAGTAAAATTAGGAGAGTAAATTTAGCCGTGTAGTTGAGACTTTCTAGTGTCCATGTAAAAAAAAGATTTTATAGTGTCGCCTTGATCTCGCATCCACCGAAAAATTGTCTAATGACAAATATGGAATTAAATCTCGAACTAAACCTGGAATTAAATCTGAAACATTAGACACCAATCCGAGTTTATTTTTCCACAAATAGCACGCCAAACAGATCTGTCAAATGTCAATGCTAGACATTCCAACGGAAAAGCAGACACTTCCTCTAAATTGGGAACTCATTTACACCGGAAAATCCCACATATTGATAAAATAGATCTGGATCAGGAACACACAGTGCACAAAATGGATCTGATTCCTTCTGGAAAAAAGGTGAAACAAATTCAGATCGAGACAAAAAAGCCAAAAACTGGAATGATCACGAAGCTGATTGCCACACGAACAGCCACCTCTGCCTCCGATTCAAACGTTGACGGCCACCTCTGCCTACAGAATCTTCACGCCTCGAACAGATGAGAATCCCAGGTCCCTGCCGCCAGCCCGACTCCCGCCTCCCGACCGTCGACCACCATTGTAAGAAGAACACGTTGTAAACAGAATTTAAAAAAAACACTGTAGGATCATGCACAAATCGAAACCAAAACTGTAAGAAGAAAGCTATAATCCTCGCCTGCGTGCACGCCTAGGAGTCCAGGAAAAGAGTCAAAGATCAGCCACTTCAGCTTATACCTGAGAACACATCAATCCCAAGTAAAAAATGAAACAGATAGTCCTGTACTAATCCCATCTCCCGGCCGAGAAAATCATCCATCCCCATTAGCGTTTTTTCCCTGCTCAAATTGTTTTCGGCAGATAAAAAGAGAGAATAAATAGAAGATAAGAAGTGCATCCAAATGTCAGTAGTATATGAAGAAACACGATACAGAGACATGGATCTAATGAAAAAACGAATGAATCTTGAGCATCAAGTACACGCTGAAATACATTCGCATCTAAAATCACATAACAATATTTGGATCTGGATCATGAACACACAACCGAGCATGGCATCTTGGAAGGAATGTCACCAGATCCAGGGTGACCAAAAAGGAAATTCAACTGCATCTAGAATAAGGTTGGAGAAAATACATCAAAGAACCGGAGAAAACTGAGATTTCCCACTAACAAGATTTCCCAGAGATTCGTGTGATTGAATAGGAGAAAACTGAGAATCATCTGGCTGCCGGCGCTCAACCATCCTGGCCGCTGCCCCACAGCCGTAGGCCCGTAGCAAGCCCACAACGGGGAAAATGAGCTTGGATGGAAAAATATCTGATTCGGAAAAAGTTACTCGAGATAATTAACGTAACTTTTTTCCCTCATAGAATTCTACCCTCTTTATTCAAATGAGGATGGGATCTGGATTCGCAATGGAATCAACACCAAACTGATTCCTTAAAAATTACAGATCGGAAAAAAGGAGGGGAAGCAAATTTAAATCAGAAAAAATAAACACAAAGAGAACAATATCTAGAAAAACATGCGGATCCACACCACGGGCAGAACAAGATCTAGAAAGAAAAAGAAAGGATTGGGAGAGATGGAGGTAGTGGATGGACATGGGATCCAGCTTCGGCTCTGGCAGGACGGAGAGCTCGCTAGCTGAATCGCGCGCACGACGCCACCAACATCCAGCGTCACGCCGTTGGTGACCAGCAGCACGGACCCAAACTCGCCCAAAAATACAGAAAAGGATCAGGCCTCCTCCCACCTCGCCGCAAATCACGGACGGAGCAGGGTCCTCCGTCCTCGTCGACATGGGAGACGCAGAGAATGAAGGCCATGGGGGAGGAGGATGGAGGGGCGCTTGGTTGTGTCGTGGTAGGGCGGCAAGGGGTGGATGGTGGTGGTAGGATAGGGTTGTGGGGCTTGGAGAGGGAGACGACTGACGAGTGCCGAGTGCGGGCCTGCGGGTGGTTTGGGTCAGGTCAGTCAGTAACGGCGTTAACTTTGATGAACGGTGGAAATGCTCTATAGGGCTGATTCAATGGCCAGATGGATGTGCGTAGCTATGCCCCATGATATACACCAGCACTATTCTGCAACCGGTTGCAGAATAATATTCTGAGCACCGACTTGTACTTCCCTGGACACAAGGTTGTACTTCCCGTATAACAGGGTTCAACTTTCTATCGAACTTACCTGAACTTACCATTTTCTTCAGAGCTACTGATTCTACTTCGTGTTTCCCAACCATTTGTCGGAACTAGGCAAATGATATACCGTTGCATAGATAATGGAAAACCGCAACTTTTTCATGTTCACACTTTTCACAGATTTTGCACGGTTTAAATTTAATTTTGAAAATACGAAAACGCTTCTATATGGCCAGAAAACGAACTTTTAGTTCGGTTTTCGATCGCTTATCAAAACTGTGCAAATGATATACCGTTGGAAAGATAATGAAATTTCGCAACTTTTTCATGTTTTATGTTTTTTCAAAATCCTCACAGTTTTTGAACAATTTTGAAAATACCGAAATTCGGACGTACTCAAAAAACGAGCGGACAGTAATTTGGATGATTTGTTTCAACCGTATATCGGAATGATGCAAATGATATGGCGTTGGAAAGCTATGGACTAGGCGCAACTTTCTTATTCCAATTGTTCTCTCTAATTCCTTACAGTTTAATAGAATAACAAGAATTACTGTCCGCCTGTTTTATGTGACGGGCACCGAATGATTTTCCCCGCGATTTCCATGCGGTATATTTAAACAATGCAAATGATATACGGTTGGAAAGGTCTCAAAATGGCGCATCTTTTTCGTATCTACCATTTTTGCCAACTCTAAACGATTTGAAACTAATTTAGAAGTTTTGAAATCATGTTTCCGGTATATTTTATGGGATAACAATTTGAATTTAATAGATTAGATCCATTTATTTGTTGTAAAATGTTGTAGGTAATGAAATTAGACATATACTCTAACATATAAAGCTTTTGGTGACAATGATTGAAGTGGTTGGTGATCGAATCGATGAGATTTGAACAATAGATTTTCGCCCCGTAAAAACAGAGCGTTGAACTTCCCTCGACACGAACTTGCACTTCTAGGGAAATGCGGTTGTACTTCTCGGCACTGTTTCACGAAAGTTATCAGTAAAATGACTATAAGTTTCTCATACTGTGTTCGTTTGAGGTTCATGGCCACACAAAATGCTCAGCACAACCACGTGCATCTGAACTTCCCACGACATGTCCTTGTACTGCTTGGCCTTCATGGTTGTACTTCCTGAAAATGTTTTGATACTAGTGTGTTTTACAAAAACTAGCATGTGTGCTTCAAAATGATAATGTTAGATTGTCCCTATATTGTATTTTAAGAGATTCTGCACTTCCCGAATCTTAATATTTGAACTTCACAATGTTGCTATGTGAACTTATGTGGGGGTATTTTCTTCATGTAATTACCGCTTGTACTTACTGTTGTCTCCGCCTGTACTTCTCGGAATCACTCGCTCGTACTTCCTTGCAGATGACGGGATTATTTTGTTTTTTCTACATTTGGACTTTGTCGGGTTTCTTATACTTCCTATATTAAGTGGGTGTATTGCTCGTGTTGAATGGTTGTACTTCTCATTGTCAAGTATATAAACTTCTTTACGGGTGATGGGATTATTATTGTTTTTTCGTATGTGAACTTAGGTGGGAGTATTTTTCTTTGAACACTTTTAATTCATGTAATTACCGCTTGTACTTCATGTTGTCTCCGCCAGTACTTCTCGGAATCACTGCTCGTACTTCCTCACAGATGACGGGATTATTTTGTTTTGTCTACATTTTTACTTTGACGGGTTTCTTGTACTTCATATATTAAGTGGGTGTATTGATCGTGTCGAATGGTTGTACTTTTCATTGTCAAGTATATGAACTTCTTTACGGGTGATGGGATTATTATTGTTTTTTTTCTATCTGAACTTATGTGGAAGTATTTTCTTTGACCACTATTAGTTCATGTAATTACAGCTTGTACTTCATGTAGTATCTGTGTGTACTTCTTGAGACCACTGCTTGTACTTCCTCTCGGATGACGGTATCGCTTTGTTATTTCGACATTTGGATTTTGTTGGTATTCTTGTACTTCCCATATTAAGTGGGTGTACTGATTATGTCGAATGGTTGCACATCTCGTCGTCAAGCATTTGAACTTCCTCACGGATGGCGGTATTATTTTGTTTTTTCTACGTTTGGATTTTGTCGGTTTTCATGTACTTCTTATAATAAGTGGGTATACTGCTCGCGTCAAATAGTTGTACTTCTCATCGTCAAATATTTGAACCTTATTCACTCATTTTGCAATTTATTTAACCTCCAATCCGTCCCCTAACTTAAGTGATTATTGTTGCGTTGGAACGATAAACTCACATGATATCATAAAATATAATGATTTAAAACTGGAGTACATGAACTTCGCTCAACATGTTCTTGTACTTCTCGGCCCTAGTGGTTGTACTGCCCGGCAATAATTTGAAATTAGTGTGGTATCCAAATAATACACGCGTATGTTTTCGGAATGATGATTTTAAATTGTTGTTACAATAAAATTTAGAGAATATGCAATTCACAGCTTGCACGTACTTATTTTATCTATTTTTTTGGGTCACTTTTACACAGCGAGTCCACACAAAATTCCACATCATTTTATCCATGCGTTAAAATGAGCGGTTTTTTAGTCTTCTTTTTCTATACTTCCCACGACAAAATACACTGCTTGTCTTGCGTTGCCAGGAACTTGTACTGCACCAACAATGGGCATTTATGTCTAACGATTAGGCAAGAAATTTTCACGAAGGGGTTACTTAAAATAAACTGCCAGAAATTTTTAACTAGCACATGGAAGTTCAGATCTTCTCACAAAGTCACAAGTAGACGCAATGACAGAAGAAAGCTAATATACCTTTTATCACAGGGAAATACATAACGATGCTTTTGAGAAATTCTGCCTAATGCCAAAATAAAAGTTCAATTAAAAATTTAAAATAGCTAGGAAATGCAGTATTCTAGCTAAAGGTTCGTGGCAAGCCTGCAACTGTAGCTAGCACACATCTATGCCGGAAATTGATTAGAAGCTGGTCAGCGTATAATTATAGAGCAGCGACAGCTTGTAGAACATACTGAGTGGTACCACGACAGCCAGAGAGAGATGGTGTGTCATTCAGCACGATGCTACTCTGCCGAATGCATAAATTAGTGTGCACATCTTTTCACGATTGCACTTTCACGACGATAATACATGTACTGCCCAAACCAAAGAAATTCAAGTAGTATGTCTGCACATTTTTACATACATGGTGGTGTGTCTGTACTTCTTTATTGGGTATCTACACTTTTTTCTCACTGTGTCTGTACTGCCAAAAACATAATCAGAAGACAAATGTAAGACAAAGTGCTGCAAGATGGCTGAGCCAGACTCGGCATGTTGCCGCCGGCCACCGCAACCAGCCAGAGTTGGTGGTTCTCAAATTGAGCTTGCCATGGACAACCAATGCACCTGCAGGAAGAAATTCGCGAGCGGCCTAGCAGAACAGGGTCACGTCCAGGTCTGGCGGGGAGGATGGTCATGGCGACGACACGCTCACCAACTCGAACTATGATTCTGTAGAAGAACAAAGCTATGTTTTGCATTGTAAGCTAGCTTATATCTCCAATTGATTAATTCATAATTTTTTGCTTACACGGGTAATGCACTCCTTTAAAATACGTGTACAGTGTACAACCCCTGTCAATATACTTGTAGAGCTGAATAGTATGCAACTGTACTTTTTGGGCATTCCAAAACTATTAAGATCAACAAGCATAAACAAAGATTCAAGAAAAGATCTCCAAACATTGCTAGAGAGACACAAAACCCAAGCATAATTTTTTTGCCGGCATAGCATCAACCAAAAAACAGAAAAGAAAAAAGCATCTATAGAGGTGCTCTGGGCTACAGCGGGCTTCCGTTGTCGACACCTACATCTGCTTCGTCTCCAACGACAAGCATATGAAGTAAACCTTTTTATCCTCAAGCAGTACAAGACGTGGCACTACAAAGTACAAATACCCTAGCTGTTGTTCTTGTGCCGGCCCTGTAATCTGTACGTCGTGGTGCTGGGATGTATCCTGTACGTCGTGGTGCTGGGATGTGGGAGTAGCAGCAAGCAAGCACAGGTGCACGGAGGACGGCGGCAAATCATAAGGTTGGGACGGACCTGCGGGCGGCGGCCGGGCGTGAGGGCGACGCGCGGAGAGAAGGACCCGACAGGGCTTCCGTTGGATGCGGGAATCAGCGGCGCTGGGGCCGGGGGCTAGCAGCGGCGCTCCATGGCCGAGCGGAGGCCGGAGATTCGGGGCGAGCGGCTAGCGGCGCGACGGGAGGCGGGAGGCCGGAGATCTGGGGCGGGCCTGCCGGGTGTGCGACCCGAGCCCGGAGAAGCGGGGGAACCCGCCGGCAGTAGGGGCAGGTGGCGGGGCAGAAGCCCGGCGGCGGGCCGGCCAGTGGACCGGTCGTCTTGCCTGGCCGACGTGCTGGAAGGAGGTGGTCCTGGCCGGCGGCTTGGGGCGGGGGTGGGCGGGGGGGTTGGCCGAAGGGGAGAATGGCGACGACCCGGCCGGCGGCGAGCGCACAGCGCCAGGGCGGCCAGAGGTGTGGAGGTCGTGGGGAAGAAACTGGATAGGGTGCGGATTTTTTTTTTCTTGCGGTGTTTGTATGGACATTTTCCGGTGCGCGTCACTTATAGGATCGGATGATGCTCAGAATATTATTTTGAGCACTGGTTTTAGAATAGTGTCACCCTATATATATATATATATATATATATATCAAGGTAGCTTACACATTAGATCACAAAACACATATCCCTAACATAATACTCTAATTGATCTGGCCCTTGCAAACTATGCTAATGAGTAAAAAATTCTTACTCACCTATCCTAACACAATATTAGAATGGATCCGACCTTGGTAACCATGTTACGCCTCAGATCGGTAGTCTACTTAAATAAATGGGATTTTTATTTTCGTGCCCTCGGATCCTTAGTTGTGCTCAGTTTTCCCCAGCCGCTTAGTTTTTCCTCAGTTTTGCCCAAACCCTTGTCTGAAACCCTCACAAGTGCTGGAACTGCCGGTTGCCCGATAGGTCAACAACTTTGACCGTTATCTGCTGACTAGTGGGGCCACGTAGAGCCCGCAAAGACACGTCAGACCATCCATCTTTGTTTGACCGTAAGCATCGCCGTATCCCTGACCAAAACGCGGATGAGTGGAGGTTCGGTATATCGAATGACAAGTGGGGCCATGAAGCTGATACAAGGGGCAATACACGGGTAGGATTAAATTTTGAAACGGAGCCTACATCGATGGCACAGAGGAGGTGACCTGTGGGGTGCCGAGATGAGATCGACGTCCACAAAGAACTGCATGAGGCGAGACCAGACGCATTAGATAGATATGAACTAGACGCGTTTAACCATGCAAAGAAGAGAAGAAATGGTCGAGGACATCGACGATAGCCTCAACACTTTGACTGACGGTGTCGGACACGAACGCGAGCAATGTAGAGAAAACTAGTGTCTCTCCTTTCTGGTGTGTATAGATGGGTGCTAGGGGAGTGTGGTGGCGAAGGGAAAGACCTCGCAGTGGTCTGTGGCATCCAACATAGTGGGGCGGTGTGGTCGTTCCCACAACGGCGTGCATGTTCGGCATTGGCATCAGCATGTACGTTCGTTATTGGCCTCGGCGGTATCTCTGGTGTGTCAGTGATCGAATGAGGGGACGGGATTGAGGGTGCATACAACCGGTGACCTAGAAGTGGCGGTGAGCATACCCGTTCTGACCATGCCGATATCGGCATTGGCATCGTTTAGAGGCTGTGGTGCTCGAATCATGGTGGAAATTGCGATATTATTTTTACATGCATAATATATAGAAAATAGCTAGATCTCTAAATCGATGCATATGAAGCTACATATATATTCTTGTTCATAATCCCCTTATATAAAGGGGATGGATGCATGGCTTCACGTCTTCGTCGTTTTCATCGTCAGTATCTTCGTCGTCCGTGTAGTAGTACTTCCTGCACATTGTTCCATTGAACACCTTCACTGTGAGCACATCATCGCCTTCATATTTGAAGTGTAGGAAGCAGCCGAAATCCACACCGTGCGCGATGGCGAAATTCTCTCAGCCTTTGTCGAGGTACATCCGGCCTTGTTCGTCAAATAGGACCTCCATGGTCCAGAGATGAGGACCGCAGTCAGCTGCTCGCAGATACACCTTAGCGGGCTCCTGGCCGTCAAGATAGTCCGCAAACTTTTTTGGAAGTGCCTGCAAAGAGATCGAGCACCGATCGTTTGAAATTAAAGGTTTTTTAGAACATGCACATAACTAATCACATGCGTCATATATGTGGAAACACGTACTACCTTCTTGGCCAAAGGATCTTCATAGATGACGATGAAGAACTCCTCTACGATCAATGGCAGTGTTGACAGTAGAGGTGACAATGATGATGATCCACCACCCCGGCCGCCCCTTCCCCTTCCGATCGGCGTCCGAGACATGGAAGCCATGGCAATGGATCAAGTGTATGTGAACGAAGAAGAGAGAGGCAGAACCTATTGACACGAGGGGTGACCGTTGTGGGGGTTTATAAGGTAGAGATGACCGTTGTGGGGTTTACACCATAAATTAAGGTAGAGATGACCGTTGTGGGGTTTACACAATAAATTAAGGAAGGGATGACCGTTGTGGGGGTTTATATCTCAACAAAAAAGTAATGCGGACAATCTTGACGGAAATGGAAATTCGTGATAGTTTATCATTTTACCGTGAAAAGTAATGCCTAAATAGATCGTGGAAAATAATGCATAAATAGAGGGAATATAGTTACGTGGCAAACTCGTTATTGCACATAAATAGAGGGGTGGCACTGTCCACCGACAGAGAGAGAGAGAGAGAGAGAGGGGTGGCCACGAAGAGAGAGAGGGGTGACCACGAAGAGAAGGAGATGGGTATACTGCCCGTTAGATCAGTGGATCAACGGTTGGTGAGGTCGATCCGTATGACAACGGCTCAACCAATTAGGATAACTTTGGGCTTCTGTGAGCATTTGTGACAGTACTTAATGGCAAAACTAAGTAGTACTAAGAAAACAAAGGCACGTAAATAGTAAATAGACTAAGAGATTCAAACAAAAGAATTACAAAATGAAAAAATGCGTGTTTTGTACAATATAATTCATATTGGGCTACATCAAATTATTTGCAATTCAAATATATATGAGTGTGACAATTATGGCCTCATTTAGACAAACTATGTTTTGGGGAAGATGTTTTGCAAAGGGGTTTGAGTGGAAAACCATGCATCTTCATAGCTACTAGTGATTCTGAGAATTGGCAATTTGTGGTAAAACTTGATTTATCTATGTTTGTTAAGGTTTCCTAGATGGCAGGTTGCGTAGGAAGACTCCATGAGTAGGTGCCACTATGTTTTTTTTTGGATTTGTTTGCGCATGAAATGACTCAATTAGCTATGTTAATCTCATTTGTTGAGTCTCTGTTGACCAGCTACTTGAGGGTAAAACTGAGTATATTGCACTTGCCAGTCTAAGTACTCGAGGGAAAAACTGAGTACAGATAAAATTTCTGTATAAGGCCATAGGTTATAACTGAGTACACCAAACGTCCCATGGTTAGCCTCGTGTCGCGGTGCACGCAGCAGCCGTGCATAGCAGACGCGTGTTGCGGTACACGCCACCTTCATCTTTATAGAGCCCCTCTTTCTCACCCTCGATGCTCGCCCACTCTCTCATTCTCACTGCAACCGCCTCTCATGTCCCATCATCTTCTCCACAACCGAAGAAAAAACCCCGAAGAAAACCACGGGCGATGGAGAAGAATGAGATGCCCATTATCGGCGCATCAGCAGCTGACGCATCGGCCGCCACCCCCGTCCAGGCCCCCATCGCTGCTTCCAACGTAGCCGCCGGCGCATCGGCCGCCGCCCCTGTCCAGGCCCCCGTTGTTGACCCGTACGAACCAGTGTCGTACGTCGCACCGGAGAACCCCTACGACACCTGCATCATCGACGACGAGCCGGAGGTAACCCTTTGCTCCCTTGTTCTTATCCCATTTCATCCTTTCGTGTTAGATCTAGCGTTATTAGGGTTCGTTTGTTCCTACTTCAATCCTTTTGTGTTAGATCTTGCGTTATTAGGGTTCGTCTGCTCCTAGTTCAATCCTTTTGTGTTAGATCTTGCGTTATTAGGGTTCGTCTGTTCCTAGTTCTAGATCATGCGTTATTAGTGTTTGTGATCTGCTTTTGTTTAAGATTAGGTTAACTTATGTGAGTAATCAATCCCATCCGGTTAATTTGTGCCGATGATGATGAATATTTGAGCACAAATTGATTCAGGGTTTGGTCAGTGAACAATTGATGTGTACAAATTTGTTGTGCATGATCTTTGGTTCACTGACTCAAATCCTGGATATAAGTGTGTCCAATGTAACTGAGGTTACCTCTTTTTTTCGTGCCCATATTATCATGCATTATCTTTTGTTCACTCTCTGTTCCATCATCGTTGCAACTAACTCCGTGTTTTTTGCACGATCTTTGGTGCTACGTGACAGGTGCAGAGCAGCGATGTCGACAGCGATGTCGAGTCCTTCCACACCAAGACTCGATGTTCATATTTAAATAACCTTAGAGTGCATAATAGATCATTGCAATTATACCAAGTACTAACATAGCATGCACACTGTCACCATCACACTATGAAGGAGGAATAGATCGCATCAATACTATCATAGCAATAATTAACTTCATAATCTACAAGAGATTACAATCATAACCTACGCCAAGAACTACATGATGCACACACTGTCACCATTACATCATGAAGGAGGAATAGAGTACTTTAATAACATCACCAAGTAACATATAGATGAATAGTGATACAAAGCTCATATGAATCTCAATCATGTAAGGCAGCTCATGAGATCATTGTATTGAAGTACATAGGAGAGAGATTATCCACATAGCTACCGGTACATCCCTTAGCCTCGATGGAGAACTACTCCTCCTCATGGGAGACGAGCAACGGTGATGAAGATGGCGGTGGTGTCGATGGAGATGCCTTCCGGGGGCACTTCCCCGTCCCGGCGGCGTGCCGGAACAGAGACTCCTGTCCCCCAGATCTTGGCTTCGCGATGGCGGTGGCTCTGGAAGGTTTCTCGTACCGTGGCTTTTTTTTATCGAAGATTTAGGTCAGGGGGCTTCTTATAGGCGAAGAGGCGGAGTCGGAAGGGCTGCGGGGCAGCCACACAACAGGGGGGCGCGCCCCCCCTTGGGCCGCGCCGCCCACACGTGTGGGCCCCCTGTGGCTCTCCTCCGGGTCCCTCTCGGGTGTTCGGAAGCTTCGTGCAATTATAAGATGCTGGGCGTTGATTTCGTCCAATTCCGAGAATATTTCCTTACTAGGATTTACGAAACCAAAAACAGCGAGAAAACAGAAACTGGCACTTCGGCATCTTGTCAATAGGTTAGTTCCGGAAAATGCATAATAATGACATAAAGTGTGTATAAAACATGTGTGTATCATCATAAAAGTAGCATGGAACATAAGAAATTATAGATACGTTTGAGACGTATCAAGCATCCCAAGCTTAGTTCCTACTCGCCCTCGAGTAGGTAAACGATAACAATGATAATTTCTTAAGTGACATGCTACCAACATGATCTTGATCGATACTATTGTAAAACATATGAGATGAATGAAGTGATTCAAAGCAATGGTAAAGACAATGAGTAAACAACTGAACCATATAACAAAGACTTTTCATTAATAGTACTTTCAAGACAAGCATCAATAAGTCTTGCATAAGAGTTAACTCATAAAGCAATAGATTCAAAGTAGAAGGCATTGAAGCAACACAAAGGATGATTAAGTTTCAGCAATTGCTTTCAACTTGTAACATGTATATCTCATGGATAGTTGTCAACATAAAGCAATATAACAAGTGCAATAAGTAAACATGTAAGAATCAATGCACACAGTTGACACAAGTGTTTGCTTCTAAGATAGAAAGAAGTAGGTAAACTGACTCAACATAAAGTAAAAGAATGGCCCTTCGCAGAGGGAAGCATGGATTACTATTTTTGTGCTAGAGCTTTTCATTTTGAAAACATAGAAGCAATTTTGTCAACGGTAATAATAAAGCATATGCGTTATGTATAAGATATCCTATAAGTTGCAAGCCTCATGCATAGAATACCAATAGTGCTCGCACCTTGTCCTAATTAGCTTGGATTAACACGGATTATCATTGGATACATATGTTTCAAC